>NW_017100254.1:4961834-4967626 GCF_001263275.1 Habropoda laboriosa | reverse complement strand
GATTAGGTCTTAATTTTGTATAAAAATATTCATATAATACTATATATGTAATATAAAAATATGTAAATGATAGCTTTATATAATAAAATGGCAAAATTGTTAGTATAATATAGTTCACTCGTTACTATAGCAAACATTGCTTTGTAGTTCTTGCATTACTTGTACAACATAAAAATGTGTCAGTTATATGTAAAAGTACAAAGCATTGAAAAAAACTGAATAACCTCCATTATAGCCCAGATGTAGAATATGTAAAATAGGATTTATAATTGGTCTGTTTGATAGCTATCAGTCGATAAAGTTGTATATAATTATATCTAAAGTTGGTTATATAACTACCTACGATAGTCCTTCCATTCAATCACAGTCTATACCTCGTCTGCAATTCTATACTTTCCCTATACCTTGTATATTAATTACTTACATGGACGTATATGCAGGGTGTTCAGCTACTCCTGAGAAAAAATTCAGGAGATGATTCTAGAAGCCGATAAGCCTTCCTGCACCAAAGAACGTAGGGCACACGAGAGATTCAATCACAAACGAGATACAGGATAGATCTAACATCTTATGGAACTTTGTGTCCGCGACATGAGGGCCGAGAGAGCCCTTACCATTTTCGTGTTGCTCCCAACGTTACCGATTCAGCATAGAATAAGATTACAATGCCCACAATTATCACTTCGATATGTTCCCTTGTTAGGTAATCAGAAATTTGACTCCATTTTTTAACAGTTTAACATTTAATATGTCAATAATTGTGCTGAGTTTGAAACAAATCTACGACATAGTGACAGAAAGTGTCCAGTTTGATATGGAATGTTTTGTATACAGGATACTCGAAAAGAGAATCGCTGACCGAATAGATCCGAGCGTTACCGAACACTCCCGACCACCGTTCTTAAACGTAGAGAGAATCATGTGCAAAACGAACGTTTATGTTGAAAGCAATTGTGTTTATGTAAGTTTAAAGTGAATACAAGTGATATTGAAAAGTGTATGTCGTTGATTTATTCTGCAATTTGATGTTTTATATCGGTCGGATTGTCGAATTTTTAACTGCAAATATTGACATATTACAAAACGTCTGAACGTCTGCAATACTGAACGTTTCTTCGAAATTTGCACTGCTAATCATTTTGAACAAGGTGTTTCGTGTAACAATAGACTTTTTAAAGGCTAAAAATGACTACTGCGTAGTTAGATAGTTTCTCTCGAGAGTACTCTCAAAGAGTTTCTTGCTATAACAGCAGATTGACGTATTATAAAACGTCTGAACGTCTGAAATACCGAACGTTTGGAATACTAAACGTCTTTTCGAAATTTGTACTGCCATACACTTTAAACAAGGTGTTTCGTGTGACAAGAGACCTTTTAAAGGCTAAAAGTAATTACTGCGCAATTAAGATAGTTGCTCTCGAGAGTACTCTCAAATATATGTCCAGTTTTCTGCTAGCACTCTCAGTACCCTGTGTACTAACAAATTTCACTCTCAAGAATAATTCGCGATACTTTTACTCGCAAATGAACACGTATCCTAACATAAATCAAATTAACAAATTAAGGCGTGGACATTAATTGTGTTGGAGATTATTAAGTGTCTGAACAACTAAAATGCGTTGAAGGAGCTTTGGGGTATCTGGACGATTAATTTATTTCAAAATTTTCGAATAAGTGAGCTATTTCGAATAGAGGGTACCCCCACTCCTATATCCAGTATCCTAGCAACGACATGTTGATTCGTCAGTTACTTTTGGACGCCGTAGAGAGTGAACGTAGTTACGTGCCTGATAAGAAGGTATTATTATAAATTTAATTTATTAATCTCTAAATGTTCTAATTGTTTCTTTTAGCTAATACTTGTTTAATTTTCCTTAAATTAAACGTTTTTTTATTCTATTTCTCAGGTTTTTGTATTCAAAATCGACTGAAGAGGCAGGAAATTGATAGAAGCAATTCGTTCCAGTAATTATGTAAGTGGCCTCATAATTTTTTAATTTATTGCTGTTGAACAGATGGGACGTGAATTGTTATATAAAATCGAAGAATATTTCAATCGCATCGTGCGTAGCTTCGACATGAAGAACATACGATATCGCGAAACTTGTGTTTATAAAAACTCGTAAACACTGGCGACCCAAGCAGTCAACCGAGCACGGCTGCCTCGAGGCATAGTTTTTCTATGTTAAATTCTCAGAATTGCTATTTCCGTTGAAATTTCCGAAACATAAACACAAAGGTGACTCTGTGTTAGCATTAGTTGTAGAGGACGATATCACGGGGGGGGGAAATCAGTCATTCAGTTACCGGGCTTCGAGTCGACAAGACGTGTTATTCACATTCGCGTATTCTATCATTTCTGGTGATTATCCTACGATTACTACACTCTCTTACTACTTTTGCTTAATGAATTAATACACAGTCATATCATAAACTTCCGCAATAGAGTTCGAATTAAAGTAATTATTTAATTATGACGCAATTTTGTTTCTATTCAATACACATGTTATAAATTAATATTTCTCTTCTGTTAAGATATCTGGTCGATGAAGAGAGCAGAGAAACAGGAACAGACTAATCTCAGGGCAACGTTTATGGGTTTGATGCATAATTGGTAATATTTAATTTATTATTACAAAGCCGATCGTATGTATATATATTTCTTTTTCTTTTTATATCATTGATTTTACGTGGGTATGTAACAATGTATGGTAATACATGGTACACATTTATTGTATAATTACAGGAGGGTATAACTAAGTATACTTATATAAACGTTATAATTAACTGAGCAATATACTAAGATGCAAGAAGAACAGATTAAACTTCTTTCTTTCGGGCGTAATTTATTTCTACATAGTTTACAAAAGAATTCGTGGCTTGATCGTTTCAAACTTTGCTTTGTAATGTGGAATTTTTAATTACATAAAGTCGTTTGATTTTATTGAAATAATTTGCACCTTTCGCTGCATTTCGGTCGCGATATTTTTTCTGTCTTGTAGAATCGTTAATATTATTCTTCCAGCCTTTTTACTATCCCTATGTCGAGTTCAATTACCGATACATACAATTTTCGTCGCAAGTTTAAATATTCGCTAAAATTATTTACGTAGAATCGACTACTTACCTGTTGCTTATGGTTCAGTTTAGCCACGGAATTTTACTTCGTACAAACATTTTCGAATATTTATAAACCGCGATATATTACGCAATTCTTAACATAGTAATAATTGCTAACTCTAATAACAAACATTTTTATTTTTTTTACTTTTCACAAATTAATTTCATTGTGACGTAAATTAATCTTGATAATTATTGATATTTGTGTTAATGTAAAATGTGTAGTCACATAAGGTTCTGCATTTCTCCAACAATACAGTATTTTCTTGACGAACACTCGGTACGAAAAAAAAAGTAAACACGCCCCCCTCCTCCCTGCTAACGAACAGTTTTTATTTCCAGAGATGTTGACCGCGCGCAATGCGGTCGGTAGAGTCAGTGTTTTTTGCGTACAAGGTTTTTTTCTTGTTTTTCAGAGCAATACAGCTCTTAAAGTAGACATATATACTAAATTCACAATAAATTACGCGAAGGTAGAGTCAGTGATTTTGTTCGCCGGATATATACACGGTCGCGTTATTAACTTTTTATTTATTTTTTTATTCTTTCTGAAATTCGTTACCGGTATTAGAGTCAGTGCATCACTTGAAGAAATCATTGGGCGGAGCTCTCAGAGCTGAACATGTAAGTATCTATCAAAGTAAAAGTTTAATAGTTTCAATCTTTTTCATTTAAAGAGTTGTTAATTCTTGAAATGTATATATGTATCTCTATTTGAGTGAAAATTACGAAAATTTCAAAGTTCAGTGTAGTAAATAATTCCGAAAATTTGAAATAATCATCTCGTTTTCAAGAACAAATAATAATATTCCGTTCTTTTACAAAGTGTTGCAGCCTGCCTCAACTGTGGTCCCTATGGTGTCTTCCTGATGACTTCTACGACAACTTGCGGTGTGCAGTGGCGTCCTAGATGACTTCCTCTTCGCAGTGGCGACCTAGATGACTTCCTCTGGGGGTAGCAGTTTGCTGTGGCAGCCTAGACGACAGCTTTAACTCAACGAACTGTGAGTCGCATGTGTTGAAGTTCCTCTGGTCGCTCAATCATGTCGTAGGACGATTGGTCCGAATCGACACGGGTGACTAGTTGTAATTACGTAGTATCTTTTGACGAGCACAGTGACCACGGGTGTGAGTATAATAACTCACTCTCGTGAGTAGTAACATTTTGTGTGATTTATTTCTTAGATCAGGTTAGGTTTTCTTGCACCGCGTCGTTTTTTTCTATTCTGGTTAATGTTGATAATACGATATTAATTACAGTAAAACTAGTAAATACAATTAGAAATATATCGACTTGGATACTGGTCAAATAAGAATATTTTCAATTTAGATATTTGTGGAATATCCACGTGAATAATTGTTCCACGAGAAATCGTAGAATTTTCGTATTAAATTTAGTATAGAAGTCGAACGTCCTTCGACTTCGTCTGTTTGAAAACAGTTATCACACAGTGATAACAATTGTTTATAGGTTTTTGTTAACATTACCAGAATAGAGACCTGTTCTATTTATTTTATCGATTAAATGCGTATTGCAAGAATTGAATGAATTAATAATACTCACTACACGAATAAAGATTTTTCCTTGCCAATATATTTTTAAAGTTCCATTAGTAATAAAGTCAAAGAATATTAGCCCGTTATAGATGGTATATTAAAAATCAGATAATAATGCATTTTTAGCACAGGATTTTCAGGTTTAACCCCTTCCGTATTCATTGCCAAGAACCCATTCACGTGCCCAGGTGCTACTTGATTGAGTGAAAGGCGATGGGTACGATGACACTAGTTGGTAAGATAATACAATTTCTCAGCGGCTGACGATAGGTTAGCGTATCATGCTCGACGTATTTCCACAGAGTATGTGTGGTTAGGCTGTGGAATTGCGTCGCTATAGATTCATTTTTCTCTCGTTACCAATTTCCGTTTTTCACAGTAACATGTGAAAGTTACAAAAGAGAAATAAACGAAACGGAAAAAGGAAATACATTTAAAATCATCGCGTGTAAATTTTTCTCTCGTATGATCGCAATGGTCGCTATCCTTCGTCAGCCGATTTCAGGAAAACTGGTATGTACATTAGTGTGTGATTGATTGACTAACTCTCGGGCGTCGGAGGCGTCCCGGGACGTCTCTCTAGTGTAGGATATTGCGCCCGAGTGTCTGTGTGAGAACCGTGGAGCGTCTGTTTTTGTATGTGTGACTTGCATTTTTTAAATATAGGTTCAGGGAGGATAGGTAGTATACTTTCTGGTGTGTGTGTATGGTAAATATAAGTAGGTAGGGCCGGGCAGGTTGACACAGTCTCCGATCGGGCAGGCCCAATTTTTTTTTCGTTGTGTTCAACCTGTTTCAGGAAAATCTGATTTGAAAAATCGATGGTGAATCCGGCGCGAGTGGAGCATGCCACTCGCCACTGGATGCACGTGTCGATTTTTTCGAATTTCCCGCGTTCGCGGTCGGATGTTGAGGCCCTTCGAAACGAAACGCAAAGATAGTTTGCTCGAGGTTCGGCGTAGATGCACTTGCAATGATTCATTTATTGCTCGTGTTCATCTGCGTGTTCCAAGTTTTCCGGCTTCCGCGATTTATCTTTTTTATTTCACCTTTATATGTTATGGTTTATTTTACGATACAGGGAATCTCGAGCGTAGATTTAAGTTTCAGCAAAA
>NW_017100254.1:4955711-4961491 GCF_001263275.1 Habropoda laboriosa | reverse complement strand
TTTTTCCTTTTTTTCAGAGTAAATTCATTTCATTTATTCAGAGTAAAAATAGTTCGAAGGAGTCCATTTACTCCATCTGTAATTTTAACCATAGCGTTGCGTCAATGAATAAACGCGTTTTGTCTTTGAATAGTGTTGCGATGAAATGCCCAAATTTTTCAGGACCCACTGAAAGAGATGGACCAAAGGTGATCAGGGCAGCCGCCCTTGATCACGACTGCCATGGATCCCCCCCCGTTGTTAGCGTTGCGTATTATAAATTACAGAGTGCATAGATGATTAGTGTTGCGTATTGCCCAAAGCGCCCTTACGTGGCTGCTCTCGCGTTTAACGGTAACTTTTTTTTATATCTTTTTTTTTTCGTAAATTCAGATTGCAAGTAAAGTGAAGCACTCACCGCGATTGATTCTGAGACTCTTTTTATTTTTCATACATTTAATAGATTAGTGTTGCGTAAGAGAATGAATTATTCCACTCTCGGTTTTTGCTCGGGTTTAGAACGAGTGGATTGTGAAATATACCGAGTGTTTGTCATGAAATACTGTTGAATTGTGTTCATTGAATTTCTAGAACAGATATTTATTAATGTTTACGATATTACAGAATATCGATGATGATTTATTTTTTAAAGACGTAATAATGACTTTGAGATGTTGAGAATCTCGAATTGAATCGGAATATATCAGAGGAAGAATTAATAATGAATGAAAGTGCAAGTAGAATCTCGGTGAATTCTTAAAAAGAAAAAATAAGAATTAATTGTTATTCGAGTTAGTTTAATTTTCTCGCGATGTAAGATTCATCTGTCGGTAATATTTGCAAAGTTGCATACCGACTGATGCAACAGTAGAGTACAGTGAATTTTTATAAATTTTCGAAATAGCATTGCACGAATTAAAGTACACTCGCGATTAGGTTTTTCGTGTGTGACGTTAGGTGTGTGACGTAAAAAGCTTGCAAAGAAACATTGTTACGTAGAAAGTAGTTGCTCGTAATATTTATAGTAAAATGTTCGAATCACCGGTAACGACGTCGCATACTCGTTGCTAATTGAAAAAATGATAATGTAGATAAAATTGCAGTCGATTGTGCGATTATTTCGGTTTTAAATTCCTAATGAAGAGTAAATTGGGACATCTCTTCACGTTTTCTTCGGAGAAAATTATAACTTCTAAACGAATCGTGCACAATTTTAGTCTCTTTTTCTTTCATCTTGGTATTCGGTATAGAAATTTTCCAGTTTTTATTTTACAATTACCGTTTATTCCAATTCGATTAACAATGATTCTTCCTTTGTGAAATTCTAATAACTTTCAAAATAATTTGTTATTAATGTGTACCAAGTAATTGCTAACAATGCAAAGTACCTTTCGATTCTTTTAATATCACTTTTATTTCAATAAATACGTAAAAATATACACACGGTGTGTGCACAGTGTCTGTTTTTTTCAGCTGTTAAACCTTCATTTTTAATTATTATTATCGAGGCTTTCGGGTGTAAGCTGTGTCCTTATGGGAAACAGTACTCTATTCCTCAATAATAATAATTATTAATATTTTATACGTACATATATGTGCATTATATCTTTTTTTTTTCAGCTGTTAAACTTTCATTTTTGCTTTTATTAATCCAAGAAAAAACGAGTTTGTTACAGATTCGCGAAAACTGAGGAAATTATTGGAAGAAAAGAAGTAAACGATGCCCATATCGTGACTTGTAAAATCTAACTACTAAATTTGTTCGAATTTGAGTTTGTTGCAGGTGACAGAGCAGCATACGAGCAATTCATCGTACCATACTGATATCTCTCTTCTTTCTCCTTTACATCCCTTTAGATTTTTAGAATAGGCAGGGTATAATATAGATTTCCAATTATGCAGGTTGTTCTTCAAACGAACGTGGAATTTTAATTAGCCACGTTATTTTCAACATTAAGTTGATTCTTGATAAGGCAGGACATTTTCATCGTTAAATTGATTCTTGATTAGGGAGGACATTTCCAATATTAAGTTGATTCTTGATAAGGCAGGACATTTTCATTATTAAGTTGATTCTTGATTAGGGAGGACATTTCCAACATTAAGTTGATTCTTGATAAGGCAGGACATTTTCAACGTTAAATTAAATTCCTTATTAAGTAGGTGATTCTTAATTTAAGTTAAATCATTAGACAGGAAGGCAATTTTATACATTAAGCTAAATTCCTAGCCAGGCAGGCGACTCTTAATTTAAGTTAAATCTTTAGACAGGCAGGCGTTTGTCTACATTAATTGTAAGTTAGATTCTTAGTCAGGTAGGCGATTCTTAATTTAAGTTAAACCTTTAGACAGGCAGGCAATATTCTTACATTAAGTTAGATTCTTAGTCAGGTAGGCGATTTTTAAGTTAAGTAAGAATTTTATTTAAGCAGGATAATATTTAAGATTTTTCATTTGAAGGCAAGTTTTTTCATGAAAATTCAGTGCTCGAGTTCATGTTGTTGTTTAAGGCGGTAGCTCTCAGTTTGTAAACATTGTAATTTTCTTTTCCTTTCGTTAGTTATCTGTAAAGAACTTTGAACAGAAACGCCTGATGCTTTTTTCCGAGACAGCGTTGTTGTGCAATAAAAAACAGCCTCAACTGTTGTGTTCTTTTTCTGTGGGACGTGTTTGTTTATATTTTCTTCTTTTGTATTTCAAAACATTTCACGAGTCAGATTCCTCTTTCACATATTCTTCTGTAGCGATAAAAATACAGAGTGAAGTAACGTTTCAGACAGGTTTAAGTTAACTCCTAGTTTAAGCAAAGTGTGAATGAACTTATACTGTAAGCTAAGCGTAAGATAAGTTAAGCTAAACTTAAAGTACTTTAAGTTTAAATTAATAGGATACCTTTTTTGTATTTTTTTTCTTTCTTTCTCGTCGACTTTTTTTTTAACTTAGAATTCTCTCAGTCCTCTGCTATTGTCCGTCTGCATAGCGATCGAGAATTCGAACGTATTGCAAATGTACAATCAGCAAGAGGTGTTGCGTTGCGTTAATTAATAGGAAAGTTATGGTAGGCGCGTAAAAGGAGGGTGGATGGGACCGTGTGGTTAGGGCGGGCCTCCATTCGCAGCAACCTCCACGTGGTGAGGCCCGGGCAATCGATATTATTTGATATATAATTACGATTGTATAGCAAATAATTCGAGCAAATCGGCTGCGATATTGAAAGATGTTAGTTCAGTCGAATAACTGGTATCGATACCTAACGTCAGATTTACACTGTACATAACCACTTCATTCTCCCGTCCGTAATTAAAGTCAGTCCCTAATTATTGAATAAATAATTAAAAGTTTAATTATTTTCTTTAATTTTCCATATGTTGCTTTATCCTTTCTACTATGGCAGAAACGTGTGTCACAGCGTTATATATAGTGGTAAACTTATTTCTATTCGCTTAGGATATAATTAAGAGAAAAAAAGATTGGTCAGTTTTGGTACATCAAGTTGAGAGAAATGTGAGCGTTAAGGGGTTAAAGGTGAATTATAATAAATGTATTTAGTAGTAGGTTGAAAAGTCGTCTATAGTTTTATACACACAATCCAATGTATGCGTGTATGTATTTTTATATGTAGATTTAACGAAAGAGGATTTTTTGCATCTGTCAATTTTAATAAGCAATTAGGATACTCCCTTCTTTCGTTCTAATTCCAGTCACTACTGGTGTTGCGATCTTATTCTATGCTGAGTCGGTAACGTTGGGAGTGACTCGAAAACGGTAAGGGTCTTCTCAGCCTCCACAGTACTGGGGACACAAAGTTCCATAAGATGTTAGATCTATCTCGTACCAATAATGTTAACTTTCAGCAAAATATGTAATTAATTGTAATATTGCTGGAATAAAAAATGTTGTTTTATTTGATGTAAATAAACATTACGTAAACTGTACTGAGATTATTCTCATGGCAATGAAATTGAATAAATGTATGAGTAGTTGCGAAAGTGATTATCTGTATTTCATGAATATGAATGTGATTGGTAATGTAAATATTATAATCGACTTCACTACGATTTCGTAATTTGTATTTTGTTGAAGGGACAAAGGAAACACGAGGAGGTATTAACATATCTTATTGGCTCTTTATTGGTGACACGTATAATACACGTGCTAGACATATTTTTTTTCATAACAAAAATAATTACAATTAGAAATCGCACAAAAATGCTTCGTATCAAACTGATATAAACGACAGTCCACGTTCATGCGTTTCTACATTTACACAATTTGTTATTCCAATTATTCTTGTTTCAATCTGTGTGAACTGTATTTATGAAAAGTGTTCGATAAAAAATGTTACAATTCATTAGTATATGTAAATTTCAAAATTCTTTTATTACATCTGAATGATAAAATTTGTACGATTTACCTTTTTTTTTTTTCGCATACAATTGTTACGTAAGTGCTGACATCTTCGGTACAATCTTCCAGTTTGTTAATATTAAAGTAATCAAATTTTTTGTTTCACTTTCGTTTCCTATCTTATTACACGGTAACCTTGAAATAAACATTTCACTGAATATGACATATCAAATGTTAGTACACAAAATTTCAAAGTGGTACATTTCTTATTCAACGTATGAACGAAACGAGAACTTGGAATTATTGTATCTCTTATAAATATCAATTCACAATAGAGGTCATTCGATCATTTTGAGACACTATATTCTTTTTTTTTTTCTTTTTTCGTGTAAGCAATTATATCGTACAAGTGTAATATTAACTTTATGGAAAACTGTGTTTTCCAGAGGCATTTCTGTGATATAGTTCAGCTCGGTTACAATAACAATGATATTGCGTAAATAAGAAGACGAAGATGTGAGATAATTTCCCTTATCTTAGACATCGACTATTACCATCTATGGTAAATACATTCCTTCGAGTTTAATTGACGATCGGTAAATATTAGGATTATAGTTATCATGGGATGGTATACAAATCGAAATCACATTCATATCAGGTAAGATTTTGGGGTTGCGGAGAGGGACAATACGATTCTGTTATTCTAGTTAACCTTGATAGTCTTTTTTGATCCAGTATTTAATTCTATGTACTATTCATTTCTATAGGAGAATACAGAAAGCGTAGTGTGACACATTAAGCAAACGCTTATCGGATTATTTTACTTGCATTGATATTAAAGTCGACGACTTTGACGAATGAGCTATTTTAGGTTAGGAAGTAGTACGTTAATAAACATCAAAAAGGACTACAAGTGCACTTGCCCATTATGTATATCTCATAATTGGTACTCATAGTTCTCTCGTCCACAAACGAGACGTATATAATTTTTGCAATACTCGATACGATATTAAAAAACAATTTTACGTTCTTTACTATAATTCTGGCAGTGAACAGCTCTTATACAAAGTATCCTACTTATTGCAAATCGTATAAATGTATCTGTACAATTTTAAACAGTCCTCGAAATAAATAGTTTAACTCGAGTTTCATCGATTTTATAATTTAGTTCGCTATAATCAGATTCATATGTGTCACATTTCCTATGAACGTACAAATTTCGTTTGCATTCATGCTACAGTAATAATAATAATAATAAATAAGTGTATATACCTTTTATAAATCTCTTATAAATTAACCTATGAATAAAACAGTTCTTTCCTCGCTACAATTACAAACGACCTATATTAAAGAGTAAAAATGCTAAATAAATACCCCTGTATTTAATTTACATCGTAGTTCCATCCACCTGTTCTAGGAAAGAAATATAAACAAAAATTAATAAAAGAATCCAT
>NW_017100254.1:4953865-4955393 GCF_001263275.1 Habropoda laboriosa | reverse complement strand
AAAGAATCCATCTATCCATTAAATTATCTTAAATACCCATTCGGTAAAAAATGTTTCGACCGAGTTCATTCGCGTTTCTAACTTCATTTCTTTTATATTTGAAAGTAACAGATGTCGCTCATATACACGCAATTTCTTAACTGACTAGCAGACAGGTCTATCTACTTTCAGTGGATTAAGACGACAGACAGGTTACAATAATTCTGTACCTCGTTTTTTAAGCACATTCCTTTGATCGTTCGTGTTGGTAATGTTTGGTGGATATTAGAAATTTGTTAATAAATCTAAATTATCCACGAAATTCGTACGTTGATCTAAATGGAATGCAAGCTTACTGTTTATGGTTCAATGATAGGATTTATTATTGCTGGCGTGGTTGGCGCGTCGTGTGGTGCGTCGTTTAACATTAACGTTGTTGTGGGCTCTTCCCGCGAATTTTGTGTAACTCTTCTGCTTCCCGGAGGAATGTATGTCCACCAGGCTAGGAAAAAGAAGAGAAGGGACGCTGCTTTACCAATAAAAGCTAACGCCAGCATGTACCTGAAAAAATGTAAGCAATTCTGTAATAAAAATAAATTTCTTTTATAACCTCAACGTGCACCGTTCGAGAACGTATACAATATTTGAATTTCAGCAACAGTATTTGTTACTTTAATTATTAGTAACCAAAAAACTAAGTCTCAAATGCAATTTTTTTATTCCTGATTTTCCTGATTCCTGTATAAAAGAATTTTCTTTTATAATAGTCACTGTTAAAAATTAGATATTAAAAATCATTCTAACACAAATCGTACATACAATTCAGAAATATTTTAGAGGACGCCAAAAATCGAACTCGGTAAAGTTCATCCTAATTTATAAACTAATTTTCAATTATCTTAAATACGAAGAATATCGTCGATTATCTTTAAAATACTCTTTGAAGTATCAATTGATTCTATTCCCTTTAGAGTTTATGTATCTCCATATACCTGTACCTAAGTATTGTTTCAAATCGAATTACACGTACCTGCTCATGTACAAGTTGTCATAAACCAAGCAGGACCCTCCACCATCGCACGTTTCATTCCATAAAATGCAAGTATCGTCTATTAGGGCACCGAACACCATGGGCGCTGGTATCGTGCCCAGAATCCTAACTTTAATCCACTGTATACCCAAGGCAAACGATCTTTGATCGTCTCGGACGACGCGTAGTGTCGCGGAAAGTGCGGGCATCGTGCAAAGAAACGTTATGAACATGTTGCAAAACGCTAGGGCGATGAAGGGCCACAGATACGAGCACGATGTGTTGCAGGTCGTGTTTATTGCCTCGTAACTGACCACGCCATTCTCCGTGGTTAGATTCATCGGCGGTGCGCGTATGCATGTGCAATCTGAGTATACCTGGGAAGTAGAAATTCGTAAGATTAACCCTTTCGCTGCGGCAGATGATAGATACTCTACCAGGGCCGCAAAATCTTTTATTTTGGCCGTATTGTTTTGAAATTTGTTTTATTAAATTTAAATGAAAGTTTATAAAAATTGA
>NW_017100254.1:4945562-4953551 GCF_001263275.1 Habropoda laboriosa | reverse complement strand
AAGGGTGAAGGAAAGATAATCATTTTTCAGGAATATTTAAAAATTGATATTGTTGAGATTGTTAAATTTAACGATAATAATTGCTATTGGAAGTTGCTCTAACCTCTTCAGGGACACTGATACATATGTGTACGTTTAATTTCTCCGAAAATTCCAATATTTGTGATAGAGAAAGTGTGAAAAACATAATCTCTCAACAAGGAAAGTAGTTTAATTTTATTATTTTTACTACGTAAAAAATTAGATCATTTCTTTCTAACTTAAAAAAGATCGTCCCTGAAGAGGTTCAGATCTTATTACTCTCGTTTAGGGAATTTAGAAATGTTCGAAAGAAAGTGACAAAGTTTAGTAGACAAAATTAATTTTTTTGGAATATTAATCAGTGTTATTATAAATAATTTCTTCAAAAATCGCTTTCATAAAATTATCTTCAATGCTTCGGAGATAAATTGAAGGAAAAAGAAAAAGAGTGAAATGGTTGAAAGAAACAGCTTGCATACTAAGCACTATAAGAAACCGTACTTACTTCGACGTCGTGTATCCGTGTTTCTTGGTAACATCCTGCATGACAAGGGGAATAATACGTGATTCCATCGACTCCGCATATTGGACTGAACTCCGACCTCGAGCACCCGCAACCATTATTGCACGCGTTATCCAGCGAAAAAGATTTTCTGCAAACGTGAAATTTCTTGATCACACAGACATCCAACTGGATTCTGCAATTTTTCCTAATATACGTTATGGCTAAAGCGTGAGCTGCATGAAACCATTTATTTCAGCCGCGAGAAAAACCGTGTTCTGCTAGATTAACACATTTTCGAATAAAAAATGTACTAGCGAGTACAAAATTTAAAGCTCCTTGATTTATTCAAGATACGTTAGTGCAAAAATACAGAATTTTTTCGTTAGCAATTTACTCTTGTTAGTGTGAAATATATAAGCGTGAAAATACACAGAAGTAGATTAAAAAAAAAAAAAATTGACGATTAAAGAGAGAAAGTAATGAAATACAGATCTTCGTAAAACTGGAAAACTTGCTTTCGACGTTCTGGCAAACATACAATTTACTAGAAATAATTAACCCCTTGACTTATAAATGTTTTACCGACTGTGCATGCAAACTTCAGCTTTATTATTTTAGTACTGTGTGAAGTAAGAAGAGCTAATGTATCGTAGCTTGATATTTTACAGTTTGATAATTCTCAGCCTTATAAATTAAAACTGAATTTAGAATGAAAATTAATCTCTATTGCTGTTTCTGTCACACCTTCGTCAGTATCTGCACCAGGAGCCTAATAATTGTTACGAGGCAAGGGGTTAATTAACACTTTGGCGTCCGAGCAGCTAGATCGAAAATTTTTGCACAGTATCGGACCGCTAAATTGAAAATTTACATTTAATATGAAAAATAAAAGCGACTCTGATATTTTCTCTTTAATTAAATAGAAGTGAAAGGTCAGTCGCTGTTCTTATCTCCTGTTCAATTTAAAAAAAGAAAATAAAGTCGATAGTTTGAATAATTTTGGAAAAAACAGTTTCTAATACTTTCTCTAGACTTTGACGCAAAAATGCGTAATCCGTAAGCAGTGGTAGTTTCCGATTTGTCGCAAAAATCTTGAAGTGTTCGTATAAAGAAGATAAGATATCCAGTTTTTCTAACATACATTTTTCTCATCTGTATATAGGGGAGAGTCGTGCAGTACCGGCCACTCTAAGTTTTTTTACTATAACTTGGGCTAATGTTGGTAAAAATGAAAAAAGTAATTTGTAGTACAAAGGGTGCTTGATAAAAGGGGACAAATGGTTTTTCTTAAATTTTCTCATGAAGATAAGTAGTTGGTAGAAATAAGAGAGTTGTAATTTGCAGCGAACGAAAAATTGTCGTGCAGTACCGGTCAGCTACTTAGTTGGTAGATTCGAAGGTCTAAGTAATGAATAACGTTAGTAAAAATCATTTAAAAATAGAACAGAACTTTTATTTAGGCATCGATATTTTCTTGATCCGTACAACTCCACGTGAGCCCAACCATTGCAGCTATGAGAAATAACTTTTGTCGCACGGAACTCCAGCGTAAACGTTGAACGTCTTAGAACTCTGGTAATACTGAAGAAAACAGAATCTCAGGGCTATAGTATTCATTTGTTTTTCCTTCAATAGTGCAGTCAACTAACAGCATAAGCGAGATCTAGCTTTGGCCGGTACTGCACGACTCTCCCCTACGTAGTTAATGCACCTGGCAACGAAGCGTGCTCTTGAAGTGGATATATAAATGAAATAGACAGAGAAGAATCACGTACTTGGTTTGCTCCGAGTAGGGGACCGTGACTCCGGCGAAGTTTAAATTCGGGCAATTCAAAACGAAGCACAAAGTGAAGGCGATACAGGACGCGGTGGCCAACAGGCAGAACTTCAAAATGCCCGAGCAGGGCAAATTAAAACGTTTTATGAGATAACCGCCGAGAAAGGTACCGCCGCCGCCTGCGGGCACAGTCACCAGACCTAAAAGCGAAAAAAAAAAAAAGAAAATAAAAAGAGAGAGATATTAAAAGGTCTAAATTTCGTGTTCGAGTAATACGGCGAGAGTTGTACGCGAGTTTTGACTCCCTCCTCTCGTGGAGGACCGCGGAATTTCGCGAAATTACGTTTAAATATTAGTCAATCGTAAATATCGTGGGAATCTCGAAATATAAAAATGTCGGGGGATGATTTATGCCAGCGACATCCGTGCAGAGATACCTGACGGTAATATATCGTTGAGTCGATATTTCACGTTTGCAGCCGCGAGAGAGGGAAGGAAGAGTGGCAAAAAACAGAGGGATAAAAAATGTTTCGGTATTTAGCGAGAAATGTCGACGATTACGCGTTACCAGGAAAAGAGTGAGAGAGAGAGAGAGAGAGAGAGGAGCGCGGCTTTTTTGATTGATTACAAGGGAATGCTTGAATATTATTCACCCATTAGTAAAGCGGCGGAGCTAGCGCTGACGTTGAATTGATTTTCGATCAACTTGGGCAGGAACGCGGCGAAACCAGCGATAAGCAATCCTTCACTGGCACCTGCCAGATTCAACATGAAAAAGCCTGGATTACCAAGCAGATCGGTCAGAGCGCGAGGCAGTTGACGTATTTTCGAGAACGCCTCCCCTTGGTCACTCGATGACGATTGCTTCGGCTTCTCGTGTGCCTCTGACACCCTCTCCTTCGCTAGTTCCTCGGAGCCTGAGAGAACAGATGTTTATTTTTAAAGAGTGAGAATTGGTATAGTGTAGTGAGATGGTTTTTAGATTTGCAAGGAATCTTCCTGAAGTGAAATCACCGAATTGGCGAAATTTTGGTATATGGAAGTAGCCTTTTTTTAATTTTTGTTAAGTAGTCTAATATTTGGAAAATTAGTAGAGATAGAGGAATATTTTTTTATCGGCAGTCCTCTGTACCGAAAGGGTGAAAGTCGCTCTCAAAGATGGGGATAATAAATATATTTGATTTAAACTTCTTTTTTATTGTTTTTGATTTTTTAAATTTGTCATTGAAAGGTAGAAAATTCGTCAATTTACGCCATTTCTCTATCTCCAATAGTTTTCGAGATATTTGACCAAAGGTCAAGTTTAGTAACTTTGAGGACGATTTTCACACCTTCACTGTGGTCGACTGTTGAGACAAAAAAACACGCGTCGAATACTTTTTTGAGAACTATTATATACCAAAGTTTCACTAGAATTGGTGATTATCACTTCGGAATATTCCCTTGTCGGTAAAAAAGTCTCTGTACGCCGTCGTTAT
The DNA here is from genome assembly GCF_001263275.1 of Habropoda laboriosa. Taxonomy (NCBI): domain Eukaryota; kingdom Metazoa; phylum Arthropoda; class Insecta; order Hymenoptera; family Apidae; genus Habropoda; species Habropoda laboriosa. The sequence goes on along the minus strand of NW_017100254.1, from coordinate 4,949,770 downwards.
AAGTTTAAAAGAGAGAGTAATAAATAAGTAATATTCACGTTATTTTGTTTAAAAATATAACATTTGCTATTAGTAAACACAGGTTACAAAGAAAAAAAGAGTTTTAACGCTTATTGGAATAACCAGAACTTGGAAAACAATAGTTCATTTATACTCGTGTTTGCTAGAATCAAAATGAGATACTCCATATCAGTTTCATTCAGTTTTAATTATAAACTAACGAGATTCGGATCCAGAATTGATGGTCTAAAATTGCCTACAACTTAAAACGAACGCAGCAATGACATATCGTGCTTTTAACTAGAAAATATGTTCTAAATTCCTGCAAACATGCATTCATACTGTTGTCACAAACTTCATTCGCCATTCTATCTGTGCGAAACTATAAAGTACTATCATTTTATATTCTTTCTCTAGTATTACCTACAGGTGATATTTCAGTAAAATTAACGACTGTAATATGTTACCAGTTGTAGATACACGATGTGTAAAACATACTGTTGTGCACTCATTTCATACTTAAAATGAATGCATTTTTTATTAATGTAAAATTTATTTCTAACAGGCTTCTCAAATCGCTTACTAATAAATATTCATGTTATTGCTGCATTCGCTTTAATCCTTTCTAAAATGAGCTATATTTTCAGTTATTTTTTTTTTTTTTTATAAAAAGAAGGAAATAGAATTTTCAACGTTTTCCTCGTTTCTCGAGAAATTATTGGAAGTCGGTATATTTTTTCTTCTTCTATGTAGAATATTTTATAACGGTTGCAAGTACCAGGTAAAGCTGCCGGAAACGCCAAGATTGGTATAGCAATTACGAAACATAAAACTGCAGCCCCTAGGAAACCTATCCACCATGCTCCGACCCACACGTTGCTGTTCGGTGTTAAACCAATTCTGAAAATTATTACATAAATTATTACAAAAGTGTTACACGGAATAGTGACTTTTGTTATTTTTTCTTTTTTCTTTTAAAGCTTGGCAATATGAAAATTGCATAAATATTGCGACATTTATTTATTTGATATTTTTCAATAAATGAAAGTGAAAATTCTATTCTCGTTGAAACTCGGGAAAAAGAATTTTCATATTTTTTTATTAATATACGCATAAAGATGTAATAATTTATTTATATTGCAAGTTTAAATAGAATAAGACACCAGATAGACGATAATTCTTTCATAGAATGAAATTGTGTGAAGTTGCATAATTTAAAAATAATAATTTCATTTCAATTTCTGCATTTCCATTTAAACGTCCTCGAACAATTTCACCGATAGTTTCTTTCAAACTCTCGTCACCGTCTCCCTCAATTTACACCCGTTGGTTGTAAATGGCGTCGGCGAGCAAAGAAACAAGTCCGGAGAAAACTCTCGGCGACGCTAATATCGCGAAATGTCTTGCTATTCTTCTGTTTTAAATGCTTTAAAGTGCCGCTGATATTAAACGAAACTCAGCGGAAAGTAGGCCGCGTGTAAATAAAAAAGAGCAGAGAAGGATTTTCCGGGGAAAAAATGTAATTATCTGGAAACAGTATAGCAGGATGGTTTTTCCGTAGAACGGAGCCGAGAGTAGGCTCCGGAATTGCTCTCCGACCGCGGAACTTCCGGCGCAACCGGCCGATTTCCTCGCGCTTTTTTAATTGCGCCCAACGGTCAGAAAATCCCAACTGACGGAGCTTCTGTAACTTTTCCGACTAATTGCCGGCTGCTCTACGAGCACACAGGCCTAGAAACTCTCCTTTTCGCGAGTTCCAAACCGATACGTGGGTGTAACTGTGTATATTCTCAGATTGGATAATTCGGCTGTTGGGACAAAAATTTGGATGATTTCCCAGAAGAGTGGGTCTACGATCAGGGTAATCATCGCGATGATAGTTATCGTTGAGAAGAAAGGATTATCTTTGAACTCTTGCATGGAAGCTGGGTCAATTTTGACCCAAAATCGAGACAAACTCTTTTTCCTATGTTATTGAATGTATTATTTGGAGTGAAACTTTTTCATATTCTTGAAGATTTAATAAACATTAATTATTTCTACAAAAAGAAGAAAATTTATGCGATTTTTTTTAATACTCGGACAACGGTTGCTGGGTCAAATGTGACCCAATACTAAAATCTTCTTCGAAACCACATTTTTTTATGTCACTGAGAATTATATTGTTTACAATTATGCAAATATATTATAATGTAAGGATCGGAGAGTCGTAACTCTGTTTCGAATGCTAAAAATCGGGTCTTTGGTGACCCGACATCCGCCGTCCAAAGGTTAATGGAAACCAATTGTATTTTTCATGCAGGCTAATGAAATTTGTGAGTTAATTTTAATAATCTTCAATATTACTACCATCATATTTTACAAAAATCGCCTAATACCGCTAACAATACTCCTCGACATCGCTAGTGTCTTGGAAACTATTCGCTCATCATCCTTTACTTCATTCTATACAATGCGTCATCATCATCGTACATCCTGAGCTGACAAATTCCCTGAGAATCGCGGTATTGCCGGTGGTCTCGTGCAGCAGAAACTATCGCAGCCGGAAAGTGGAAAGTGAGAAAGCGAAAAACTGTGGGAAAGTACTCTCGGAGTTGCAAGTTTGCCCGAAGCAGCACATCTGTGGCGAAACTTTTGATTTGCCTGCGAAATTAAACGGGCCACACGTATACGAGTTTTGCCCGGAAGTAGCCGTAACGCACGCAGTTACCCCTTTCTTTTTCCCCTCTTTTGAACGTTTCGTTGGCCGGAATCGGAAGGAAAATGTAATTGCACTCGCGGGAATGTAATTAGCTCTCTTTCGAAAACCAGCGAATAAACTGGCTGGTTCATCTACTCGTGTTCATCGAAGGTTCTGAAGAGAGCTGGAAGCGTCATCTCTGTTTGCAAATTATCGAGTTGCGTTCGCCTCGACACGCAATTTAAGTTTGCGGAAAACTCGGTAAACCCTGCGTTGCGGAGTTGCATGAAAACCAACCTCTGCCAGTTTACGTGTTACGATAATCGAATTTTAAATTGGGGATTAGCAGGCTTCGAGTAGAATTAGAAGCGTAGGTACGTTATAGATGACCTCGAGAAAAAAGAAGGATTGTGTTCGATAGTTGTTTAATGCAGACGCTATTTAGGTAGATTTAGGTTGGACCAATGGAAAGAAATTTCTGATGCTTTGATCTTGATTTAATTCAGTTCGAAATGGAGTAGTTTAACGTGTGTGATTGAGAGTTGGATTAAATTGGTAGCAGATTCGCGTCACCTAATTCGTGATTCGTCCTTTTAAATATTGCATGAAATGAAGGTGGGATACTGAATGTACTACGGAAGACTGTTAGATTAATGGAAATGAAAACCTGTAGATTTTTTGAAATTAAAATCGCGGTCTTCTTTTCATATTGTTGCCATTGACGCTATTTCTTTTTTTATAACAAAATCCTCGTGTGTCGAGAACTACGATCTCAAAAAGTGTTAAAAAATTGAAAATTTTGCTTCCTATCTCTCGTACAGTCTGAATCATGAATACCGTTTAGGGCAACGCGAAAAATACTGTTTTATGCTATTACACGCAGACGCGAAATTTTTAATAATTTTTTTCAATTTTCCATTCCCGTTTTCTACGTGTACTTTGTAGAATTAAACCGCTTTTTTGCTTTTCTTCCTTTTTTGAATTAAACCAATTGACCTAACAGTTGGTCCTGCGATCACTCAGAAACATCGAGGACTTTTTAGTACTGTGAAACGTATTCGTACATCATCCCTTAATGGATTCGATACGAAGCGCGAGGATATTTTATTGATTGACAAAATGGAGATTCCTAGCAGAGACTTGGCGTAATTAACCTTTTTTCCTGTCGAAGTTACATTTGCTATGGCCAGTGGGCTGGACCCATTTGTTTTTCCTGGTAAAACCCAACTGCGAAGAGGTGATTGATTGTCCGGAAACGGCTGACTAACTGCGCGATCATCCCTTAGCAGACTGAACTGCACCATACTGACAACGAGTTACCGTTTAACCTTCTTTTTCCCCTCTTTTTTCCCCAACCATTCTGTCGTAACTGGTCTTTAAAAGACACTCGACCGCTGTGATCCTTCAATTTTCAATCTATTCGTCGATAGCTATTCTGCCAAACCAAGAAATTGTTTTTTTAAAAAAATACGAATTTCTAATGTAATTCTGAAATTATATCTGAAATTTTTGTGTAAATTCTGGCGTA
>NW_017100254.1:4929902-4945485 GCF_001263275.1 Habropoda laboriosa | reverse complement strand
CAGTCGAAACGATCTCTGCAGAATTAATTTTAAATCTAGGAAGAGTCAGTAGCAGATTCAATATTGGTGTAAATTGGCAGACGGTTCTAGAATTTTAACAAGAATTGTCATAAATTCCATTTGCCATTGAAAGTAACTTCAGCGACTATAAAATTGCAGTATTTAACAAAATACATTTAACAAAATAGACGAAAATTTCGAAGTGTTAAAAATTAATAATACGGAAAAATTTCTTATCGTCATAAAATTACTTTCTTTTTCCTAAAAAAAAAAAAAATTATCAACGAACGATATTGCGTTACTAATGTACGAGTTACCTTTGATAAAGTAAACGATTTACTTCCGGGGGAAAAAGCCGTACATTTCCCAAAGTTTCTTTTTCCATCGACATATTTGTGTTTCCAAATCATTTCACTCTGTCTTTTAATAACGTTTGCGTACTTTCTGACGGCGACACGGAATAAGTTAGACGCGTCCTTTCAGTCCGAACCTGTGCGCCCTTAAAATTCCGCAAAAAACTCCCGCGGCCATTTCCGTGTTTACACTAGGAAACATCGATTCATTTCGAGGAGTGCCTTTCAAATAAACTTTTAGAAAAAACTTGCGAGGATTCTAAATTTACCGATGTCCATTCGGATTCTCCGCAACTGTGAGGCGCAGTTAACCGTGAAATGTGAAGGGAGAGCCTTTCGACTTTTAATTTCAGTCCTCCTCGAACCACTTCTCGCTCCTTCCTCGTTCCTGCTTCTTCCTTCTTCTTTTTTTCCTCTCTTTTGTCTTCTCTGATGTAGGCTGTTACCATAATAATTTCTCGGATCCTCCGGTTTTAAAGGGGACAGCCTGGGCCTGATTTATTAATCGGGGAAAATGGAAATTTGCGGGAAAATGATTACTCTTCAATGCTTGAAATGCTAAATATGTTACTGCAACGAAGAACGGAGAAAAATATTGGATAGGCGTGAAACTTGTTTTACACGTAAAAAGTTTATTTGTGTTTTTTATCTATTATTATTAAAATGTAATCGATAATTTTCTTTAATTTTCTATTCAACAGACTTTAATTTTCTCTGAGAAACATCTGTCTGCAACCTAACGTTTCTGTGATATTATGATAAAATTATTGAAAAATTGAAAGTAGAGAGTTTCAATATGAAAATTTCACGACAAAATAAATCACGCATATAAACCGGCTTATTTCTGAATTTTTTATTCTCCCGTGAGTTTTCACGCGAAATTCCACCGAATAATTACGTTTCGCCGTTTCTAAGTGTATCTGACTCCACTGAAACAAGTGAAATAATTTTCGCCGACTTCTTCACGCAGATACTCCTAATTGGCTGTTTAAAAAAAGTAAGGGTGCGTTTAGACGAAAGGAACAAAACCTCGTTCGCTCCCCATTTCCAAAGATTCTCCGTCCATTCGTTTGTTTAGTCGACAAAAGAACATTCGTTGGTTTAGTCAGAACGCACCTTGAGATATTCGATCGAACAGAAGCTCGGAAATCCTTTGCACAGCCGGCAACTTACACGTCGGCATCGCGGAAGGGAGGGAAAAGGAAGCGCAAAGCGAGAAAAACAGCGAGAAGCCTAGCGAGCGACGATTAATTCGATTCTCATGTGCATCGGCGGCGAGGAGGAGTGACTCAACGAAAGGGCTGGGGAAACTCCGCGGGGAGTCGAGTAGACAAATGGAACTTGATTGTGTTCTAAGTATCGGGGGATGAAGTGACAGTTTTGAAGGGTAACATCGGCGTCATCGTGAAACAGTGGTTCACCGCTTGACATTTTCCCCACGGGCTGTGTATGTGTGTCAGTGTGTACGTTTGCGTGTGTAAATACGCTGCGTCCACGGGATTATATGCACTATTAATCGCGACCCATTATACGCTCTAATGGCCCTTTGAGATATTTTCAATAGGGTAGCGGAGGCTGCCTGAAGACAGATCTGCGCTAAGATTTTTGCGCGACTGTTGCTTCGAACTGGGAGAAATCGAAGGGTCCGTTATGCTTGAGTTTGTTCTGCGATTAAGTTAGACTTTGGAAAAATTGATCTTCTTGATCTTCTTTATCGGTATTTTGGATATTCTTGAAGATGGTTTTTAAATGAAAAGGGACATCTTAGGGAGATCTTAGGTTTGATGGTTAATGATTTAATTATTTTTAGTTTTTTTTTTTTTTTTAAGTTTGTTATCTGTCGAGTGTCGGTAAAGATTAAAGGAAGTTATAAAACGTTTTTTTAAGATGGGTTGTTTGTCGGCTTGAACCAGTGCGATGAGGTTATAAGAAAGATATGCCATTATTAACAATGAGATGTAAAATGTTATACAAACTTGTCACAGACTTGGTACTATAATACCAAAAGGTATAATCTTGTAATAAATTGTAAAAATATGTCGCACAAGGCTGCAAAACAGTTTGTTCTATAATTCTGTTGCGTTACATAGTGTAAACACAGCTTTACAAAGATCAATTTTAATTCTAATTTATGAAATTCAGTATTGCCAAATATAAACAATGTAGCTTTTTTAGAAAAGAAATGATAAGACAAACGGTTGAACATTTAAAATTTGAATTAGATAATTCTACCTTAAGTTTAATTTTTATCAATAGTTAACATTAACTACCAATCGGAATTTTTATCTACGAGTATTCCTGTCGTTTCGAAAACACAAAATAAATATTATAAATTGTCGCTATACAAAATTTATTGCATCAACGAAGTAGAACAGTTTCTACAAAAAGAAAAAAGAAAAACGTGAAATTTTCCTCACTTCCAAGCTACACCGTTGAAAACTCCGTCTCTCCCGTGAAAACCAATAAACCGGCAGAAACAGATTAATTAGTAGCATGACGCGCAAAGACGAAAAAGAAGAGCATAGGAATCGGTATCCTCATTATCGTGCCGGGGTACAAGAAGCCCGGTAATTAAGCGTTGCAAACGCGTCTAACAACGTTTCATCATCGTAACGACGCGCACAAGCGTCCTTTCAAGGCCGTGAAACGGCAAAAATAGATGATAAAAATCCGATAGCCCATGTACACCGACATCATACCCGTTTCTTAACTCGATCTCACTACAGGCGTTATTCGTGCATCGTTTAGAATAAGATCCTAACCAGCCGTGAAAAATTCCATTTTCACGATCCCCTTTTTTCTATCGAAGATTTAAGACGTGGGTGTCCGAACATTTTTGGCTTGCCTGGGCCACGTTAAGCGGAGAGGAATCGTTTTGTGCCGCAAACTTCCTTTATTTTTTTTATTATGGCGTATCGAGTTATGAAAAATATCGTTAAAAATCGCATAATAGTGTTAAAAGTTGACGATCTTGTGCGTTTCTAGCCCTATGGGCAGCATGAGGCCCGCGGGGCATTTTACTAGCCCTCGAGGGCGGAACGAGCCCTGTGGGCCGCGGGTTGAACAAGCTTGATTTAAAGCTTTCACGGTCCGGGGCATAACTGTTACTATTATTGAGGCTTTCAGGTGTAAATCATGTCCTTATGGAAAGGATACTTCGACGTTTCATTTGATACGATTCTAATAATTAAGGATCAGTCTTTCTTAAACATTTACCGTTTTATTTTATCAACGGACACATGTTTTATCAAGTTTCACTGCACAGTATACGAATTCGAAGCGTTTTTTGTGCGTTTTGGTTCTAATTTTCTTCATACTTATTTTTGGAAAAAGTATTATAATTTCTGTGTTATGAACATTAGTACTGTAAGTTCATTTAATATACTACATCACGAGCAAAACCCTCTGCTTTTCATTCAATTAATTACAGACGAAATTCTATCTTTTAAAAAAGTGATCCATCATTCCCAGATTTACCCTACTTCAACGAGAATCAATATGTGTCAAATCTATTCGCACACTGTTTCCTCCGAAACTTCCTCTTACACACACGCGAGAGAGACTATCAACAGATTCTGCATTTGAAAACAATTGCTGACTACGGCCGTAATTCTCGCGTGTTTGAAGTAGAATAGCACGTACCTACATACGCGTGGACTGCGTGCGCAAGCACATTCGTGTATCGCCGGACAGATCGGGGCAAATAGCGATAATTTAATAAAGTTGCTGTGACGCGCTGGTAAACGCAGCGGCCCACCCACTGATAGAACCGTGGAGGGGAAAAAAAGCGGGAAACGCGTTTAACGCGTGGCGACACGAGAGGCGACAAATTCCGATGGTGCACCCATTACGTGTCATTCCCCATCGGCATTCAACGACTATGAACCCCTTTAGCCGCGTGAAACGCATAATGAACGCCGACAACTTTCCACCCATTGTTCGCCTATCGTAATTCTTTCTTCGAATCCCGCCTCTTTCGAGCAATTTCGATGTGTCCCAAGCGTTTAAACTTTTTACCGAGATTTTCTTTTTCTTTTTTTTCTTTTCGGTGCAAGAGTTTGTGAAACTCTGGTGAAGTCGTTGTCAGAGTATGTGTATTTTTAGAAACATGCTGTGTGTAGTATTAATGTAAGTGTAGAAATTGGTAGTCAAACTCACTCTGACGGATCCACGGTGATAAAATCTGTATACAACTTCAACAATTCGCCTCCGACCACGTAGCCTAACGCAGGTCCTATAATTGCCATCGTGTAGAAAATTCCTAAACAGAAAAGAAAGGAGTACGCGCTTATTAAAAGCATCTTCGTAAATTCTTGAGAGAAATCATTTTGCTAGAAATTTTTTCCATTTATCGTTCTGTTTCAATCGTAATTAAAAGTGAAATAGTGTCTTTAGAACTGTATTTTTTTCTTATACCGACAAAGTTGGGACACCTGGTTTCTGTCAGCCATTTATACGTGTTAGCAGTTGTTAATAAGAGGAAAGATAATGGTAGACAGACTTTCGTTTCTTACCTACGTACACAGATGACATCTTTTTCGATACGTTTTCGTCTATGAACGTAACACCAAGCGTATAAAAAGGAGCGGAGCCCGCACCGTGCAGAAGTTGAGCCATGAGAAAGATAGCTAAGTACAACCCGCTGTATGGTTCCTGGTCCACTTGGCCAACAGACCCATTACAGGATAGCTGAACGGGGTGGAAAATATATAAGCGAATTGAGGGTAATTTAATTAGCAAACATGAATTTCAAGTTGGAATTAGAAAGAAACGAGCAGGGAACTTAAAACTTCAGTTAATGTAATTTAGGTCGATACGTTGGATGTTAGGAGAATTTAACGAAGTGGCGGAGCTTTTAGGTTAAGCTATTTTAAAAATTGACAGGTTTTTTTACAGAAGTAGGTTAGGTGAGGAGTAACGAATAAAAATTCTATTATTGGTACTTCAATTTTTGTCGAATCAATTTTCTAAAAGATTGTATATTATGCAGAAATGGAAGTCGTGATATTGTAGATTAATAATTACCGGATTATAACCGGAATAAAAAGTCATTTTTAGGAAATTTTTTAATTTTTTATTATACCTGGTTGGTGAAATAATTTTCTACCCAAGTTCTACCTTTTTTACGAAATATCTCAAAAATATAAATTTGCATAAAAATCCGCAGTCTACCAATCACCAACGCGTTAAACGAATGAACACTTCCACAAAATTACTCACTGATCGCGACGACGTGTTCGTCACCCTTTGGCATATGTTCTCCGACTGCTGGCCACCTCTGTACGGTCCAGCAATGTAATGAGGAGATGCGAAGAGCAGACTTCCTAAGCCTAAAACTAAAACCCCCACGCCTATGTATCTGTAACAAGAATAGACAAACAAGTATACGATAAATGATGAAAAAAATCACACCGAAACGAGACGATATTTCTTCCTGTTTAGAGACGTTCCATGATCTATAAATATCCATGCCTCAAAGTTCCACCTCAAGATTACTCTCTCGCGCGTTTCGCTCTTTCCAAGTGGTATCGATTATCGATTAAGGATCGAAACCAGACAGGGTAGCAAGGGAGAGGCCCGAAAGTGTCGAAGCGAAGGAACGAAATGGAGATTAACGTGGACACTGTCGGCCCGGCTGACGTTAGGATTAATATTTATGAAAACTGTCGGGGTAAACCGATATCGGCATTAATATTAATAGGCAGGACAATGGCTTGTACAGGAGCATACGTGTATATGTAAACCGTATTTCCACACGTACGTATGTATGTATGTATGTACTTATGTACCTTGGTTTCGATGCTTTCGAGCGTCCACCGAGATAGCTCACTGGGACGAGGATAAGGAAACTGGCTATGTCGTATCCGCCCGCTATTAGACCAGTCTGCGAGGACCTTAAGCCGAATCTCCTTTCTATCGTGGTGATGACCACGTTCACGAAACCATTTACCACCATTCCTGAAAGCAAACAATGTCATTTTGTTGTTGTGTGTGTGTCGTTTCAAAGGTTTGCGTTTTATGTGGAACTTCTGATTGTAGTTGTAGACAGTTTAGGGTGGTTTATTGGAGTAAATACCAGGTGAAATACCTGGTTAACCCTTTGACATATAAATAAAATTGAATTTGATGCGTTGAAAATTATTTAAAAAAAAATGGTCCCAGTGACGTCAATGTTTACAGTGACATAATAAAATATGACGATCCCAGACGTCTTTGTGTGTCAAAGGGTTAATGATCGCGTGGAGCTGATTAATTGGCGGAAGAATATACGTACCTCAAAGAGTAAATGAGTAGCTAACACGTTTTTTAATCTGACAGTGAACAGTATTACAAAGTTAGATTTTACTTCAAACTATGTGTTTTCTATAATTATTTATGACAGTTTCCCATTTATGTGAAAGTTACGTTATGCCTCTTTCATACAAAGCTCCGGATTTATCGTTAAGAAAGGAACTTATTGAACTCTTTACGTCTTTAAAATAGCCGAAATTTTTGCTATAATTACGTCAAAGGAAGAAATAAGGTCAGTGAATGGATTGACTGACGAAAGTCCGTCGTTAAATCTTCCATTATTCAATACTCGCGATATTTTCAATCGTACTCGAAGAAGTACAACCGATAGTATCTCGACTTCCATCGATTCTGACTGAATTAAACGTCGAGAAAGAAGCGTTGGTTTGGTGGGAATACTGGAGCATCCTAATAATATCTCGATTCTCTGCTCCCATTCTGAAATGTGAACAACGTTGATCCAGGATACACGTACATTTGTAAATACATATATGTGTACATATTGGATTTGATCCTTCAAAGCAAATCCTCGTGCCGCGTGTAAATGAATCAGAAAGGGTAAACTAATTGAATTACGTCTCCCCTCTTTTGCTCTGACCTGTATATATCCGTTCACCCTCGAAGAAATCGCTCTCTCGAACCGTAAATCTATTAAACACTTCTTTCTCACGAATATACACGCTAATCGCCTCTGAATCAAACAGCCTCGTACGTTGGTTGGTTCGATCATTCGTTGGAAGGTACAAACAGCCGTCGAATTACAAACCGAAGCTCGGCCGTGCAGTATCGACTGACAAAAGCGTTCAACCATCTCTGACAATCGCAAAAACGAATTTTCCCTGGGAAATTCGCTCGGATATAGGCGGCCTGTATTCGAGATTTCTGCCCTATGGTTTTTCTCGACGGTTCTCGGTATATTCTCTTTCGGTGGAAATATATTTGTTCGCACGAATGGTTGAATATTTTAGGGGAAAAAGAAGAGCCGCGAGATGATAGAACAGTGAATTTTTCGTGAGAAAGTATTAAGCTTTATTTGTACTAAATTTAATAATTGACAGGTGTACGGAAGTCAGCAAATATCTTGCTAATTAGTAGGTCTAGGACAAATAAAGTTTAATACTTTCTTATAAAAAATTCATTGCTCTGTTAAATTTTGCTCTTGTACGGTTTTGCAAGTATTCCCGATAATATGAGAACTTATATTAAAACTTTACATAGGGGTGATTTCATCCCTAGGATCGTTTTATTGCCGAAACAAAAATTGGTTTCGTTATTAGCCTCACTTCTGCAAAGTTTCAAACTTCTCTAAACTAAATTTCTACAAAGTTTGAAATTTTTTTGAATTTTCGCATTGTCAAACTACCCTTATGAACGTACCTATATATTCTTACCATACCGAATAGTCAATTTCTGCTGAATCAATGTTCTCCTCACATTCGCCCCAAACACGACTCACTGCTGTTCCAAAGAAAAGTATCCTACCTTAACATGAATTTCCCTCGAAAAACCGACAAATCCATCCAAGAAATAAAAATTGCACCTCGAACAATTAAACACAATTCACGTATCCCTCCCACGGTAGTTAGCCAATATCCATCGAATTAGCAAGCTCGCAGGCGATGGTGGCATGGCGGTGTCGCTGCGGGCTGAAAGAAGGCAGCTCGAGTGTCGGCGTATCCGGCGTCTGTCTACCCGGAAAATGAACCACCTTCGTTTCCCATTGTAACGTTAATAGGAGAATTTTAATTAAAACCGACGCGCTGATCGTGCGGCGTGGACAATTTGTTTCTCCAGCTGCTGGCTAATTCTCCTCTCTCCTTCACCCTTTCTCCCCTTTTGTCTCTCTTTCTAGCTCTACTAGCACGTATATACATACGTATACACATACATACAAGGCACACCAGGATCGCACGGTAAGCGAGAACACGCAAGCATTAGGCACGTACACGCATTGCGTACTTACTTAGTCACGGCGAACTTATTCTCGACTTATAACAGACGATTGCCGGATCCATTGTCCAGCAATTTGTTCAATCCCATTGACCGCGTTGAAGGCACGAACCTCCACAGGACGATTTCTTTTGTCGCGGTCGCGCGCGGCAAAGTAAGGGGGACGAACAAACTTATTTGAACTAAGTACCCTGTGCACCGCTCCCATGTTCGCCCTTTTCTTCCTCTTCCAGACCCTCCACACACGTCCCTCTATCCTTTGCCCAAGCGTCTCCTCGACGACCTTCGTCCCGCTATCGTCCACGCACTCTCTCTCTCTCTCTCTTACACACGTCCCTCTATCCTTTGCCCAAGCGTCTCCTCGACGACCTTCGTCCCGCTATCGTCCACACACACTCTCTCTCTCTTTCTCTCGCCCCTCCATCCCTCTTTTCGTCTCGATCGCCGTCTCCTTTCGTCGACGTTCCTCCTCTTCGTCCTCCTCCTCCTCCCTGCATCGCGCGTCAACCTCCTGCCACCAGCCCGGAAAACTCGATTTCCGCTTATCGTCAGTCACCGTCAACCCTCCCCTTCGCCTCCCCTCTTGCACAACCCCTTCGAACCACCGTGAAAGCTTCGAAATTGCATTCGAATGCACGGCTATTAGTAACGCCAAACGGTGATATCAAGTCAATCAGCTAGGAAGCGTGTTGTATACACGCGTGTGTTATGGATTTAGTGTGTGTGTACGGTGTTGGATTATGCCGAAAAATCAACGCAAATTTGTTCTCGCCCGCAGGCGATACGACGTGTTGTTTCGATGGTTGCTGGTGTTACGTTGCCAATTGTGTCGCATTTACAAACGACGAGGTTTTACGTGGATTTCAGAGGCGATTTTGATGTGTTCGCTTATGAACACGCACGGGGTTATTGCTCGGTGTGTTTCACGCGTTCGAGTAATTATGAAGCGCGAGTTCTCTAAGGGATTAGGTATTATTCGGTTTCTTTACGTGAGGTTACTCTGAGTAAGGCTGTGTGTAACATTATTTATGTAATATATAAATAATGTATCGCAGAAATAAATTTGAAATATTAGATATATAGAATAACACAATGGAGGAATAACATTTTATCTCAAGAAATAATTTTGAAAATAATTATTTTGTATCTAAGATAATAAAATAATGACATACTCGTTCAATAGTTCTCTGATAAAGAGCAATCTCAAAATGTTTATTTTTTGGTAGCCTTAAACTTTTTCGACTAATGAATTTTCGGCTAAGAATGACAAAAATTGTCTTTAAAATGAATTTTTTCTTTTTTTTTAAATTCCACACTCTAGTGCATGCTTTGAAAACACTCTGGTACACTCGTTCCGAACGTAACCCATCTAATCTCTCACGTTCGGGATTAATGGGAAAATAAATGGGTTCCCTGTCTCGACTTCAAATTTAAATTGCCTACCTTGTATTGCACCTGTCCAGCATAACCAGAAAAGCGCCCATTTCGCGGTTCGAAATCGCTGCAGGTACCGTGGCCTGAACCAGAACCAGCCGCACTTGGGTTCATCCGTCCTCTCCGTTTCCTTAGCCGTTTCCGGCTTTATTTCCGGCTTCGTCGGACCGTCCCTGAACTGTTCCGAAAAACTGGACAGGGTCTCGTGCATGTCCGGCACCCCTGACTGTAAATCACATCACCGAGTTGACACATTTTGAATTGAACTATGACGATTAATGGGAGGTAATATGTATGATAATAATGGTAGCAGTTGACCATAAATGCCAATCCGTTTTATCGGTAACTTATAGTTAATTTAATTTTAGCAATTAGTTTAAATGCTTTGCGGTGGTATGTCTGCTCTCAGCCATCAAAGCAATTGTACCACACCATGGAGATATGTGAAATATAATTTTTATATAAAATTGAAGCAATTATTGTGTTAAACATATGAAAAATTGAATAAAAAAAAATGTATTTATAATCTTGCATTTTATTATCAGTGTTCGTTCAGTGAGTTAAATACGACCGCAAAGGGTTAAATTGGCAGTTCTAGAATATTTAGAATAATAATAGCAATGAGAAAAATTTTCAAACGTAACTTTTTCTATGATAGTGTTAATAAACTTTGAGATTCAAGGATTAACATTTGGTTATGAATGTAAGCGATATTTTAATAGCTAAAATTAATAATGAATTACGATATTAAAGGCGGCAGTGAATATTTTCAGAATTGTGTTACAGTAATTAACGCAATATATTACGACTATAGGTGGTAATAATCGTGAAATAGCTATTAATACTACAGGTAGCTTCATTCAGAATCGAGTTGTGTAATAATTAATCCCATCATGAGATAATAATAACCGATAAGAGTAATTTTGATGAATGGCTGCGCTGAAAATACACTTCATTCATTTTTCCGCATGCAATATTTTCTTCAGTTGAGCAATTTCGTTTTAAAACAACGAACGGAATTCTTGCTGAAACGTCAAATATAACCAATCCTCAATTTTTCATCGACATTATTTTAAAGTTAAAAATATTACAATTCCACAATCGTATGAATTTTGTGAAAAGAAAAATCACGTGTTTATTTGTACAGAATAGTTTATATTTCCAATGGTTTACCTGTTTGTTTGTTCTGACAGAACATCACTCTCGACTCGTTAGGAAAATAAAGAGGAAAATTAAATTGCACCTCCTACGGGCACGATCGTTTTGCAAATATAAATGGTGTAACGGAAGAGGTTAAAATTTTAAATATGTACACGTCGAATTATTAGTTATCGGAAATTGCGTGATATGTACCCGAATAAATACATTTACACAATGCTCCCGATATCAAGTTTAATTATTGGCTTTTACCTCTACACATAACGGAGAACAACGCGTCACGTCGAGACGAGTAACTCATACTGTCACGACCAAAATGTTTAATTTGTGTTTTATCGGGATCCTGACATTTTGCATTATTATGCTTAATCCAATTCGCATTAACCGTTTGACTATCGGTAATTAACAGTCCTCGAGAAAAGTGGATAGCTGCTCGAAATCGAAAAATCGAAAAAAATGTGATTGCTTTTCACGTTTTCCACGAAACTGTGGAGGATAGGAAATATCAAGTTAGGTTAATATAACCCTTAAATTTTCGATAAATTTTAACCAAACATACGCTTTTTTAAATTTTCGCTAAATTTCATTAAATTTTAAATAAATGTAAGTTTCCTCAAATTTTCGCTAAAAATCAAGAAGCAGATATATACAACGAACAGTCATATTTTTTATTTTTTTTATTTCAATTTTAGGTTAGACCATAGCTACATACATTTATGTAAATTAGTAACTTTCTTTTTTCTTCCTACAATTATCATCTTAATCGTTGAAGGAAAAGAGTTTCGAACGCTTACTAATAAAAAACTGCAAGATAAATTTCAGAAACTTTAAATTGTCGGGTGTTAAAAAATTCGATTTCACGATAAGAATAGTTTTCTCAACAAAATTGACCTACTGGATAATTTATTCTCACAATAAACGTCGCAGCAGACCTAAACACACGGTGCAAACCCTGTGACACTTTATCATCTTAAGAATACGCACGCCTTATAATTAACCTTTATAATTAATTATCGAGCCGCGGTGTTATCAATAGCTCGCGGAACAGTTTCTGCACGAACTTCTCAGAAGCGATCGATCGGCCGGTATCGATGTCGTGCTTGCTTCCTAAAATAAAAGCAGAATCCAATATTTCCGAGATACTTACGCTGAATGCAAATTTGTCCCTCATGATTCTTCCGTCTACTCTCCCGAGAAACAGTAGAATAGGAACAACTTGTCGAAACGATATACTCTTTGACTGTCTAAGCGTCACCGATGGATCGCGACATCCTTCCGTTTCCTTCTCGAACTATCACCTGAATTCTCCTTCCTATCACTTTCAATGCGACACTTCAAATCGCCTACAAGTGACTCTAATGAAAATGTCCATCACGATCACGGATTCGTCAAGCGTGTCGTGTTCCATGTGACCGTTTCTCATCATAAAACGTCGAAAACGAAACGTTCCTTATCTTGCTCTGGCGAGATGTCTAAGCGCGACAGAAATTTTCCAACTTTTCGATCGTGATCTCTCCTCAGCCGGCCACGCGATCTCGAATCGATCCGACGTACGCCTCGCCTCCTGCGCGATTAAAGATTCACAACGAAGAGGTCGTCGACCGAGGAACATCGAAAAAATCTTCCATTTCGATTTCCTTTCTATTTCTCCTTCTTTCTTTTCTTTTCTTTTCTTTTTTATTGCTTGATTACCAGACTTCGTTAGAGCCTGCTTTGACTAGCGTTTCGCTTCGAAGCAAGATCTTGGAACGATTTACCGGTCTTAATTCCGCTGGTGATTATTGATTCGATTGAACTTTTCCGGTTGATTAACGAAGAAGAAGAATACTGTCTCTTAAACGACCGATTCTCCAATGTTCCCTTTTTTTCTTTCACGCTTTTCCACTCCTCTACAGTGATAAAAACGCTTTTTATCCTTCGTTGCTCGGCGTATCATTTGTCAAGCATTCGGATTGCGACTTCCATCTGTTTCCAATATACCTGGTTCGTGTCCTCTCTGTTCCCTCTGTGTTTCTCGTTTCACCTGGAATCGCTCGTCAAAAGCGCGACGTCGCGAAAGATTCCATCCGGCGCCAGTTTACGCGCATCGTTATAAATCTTTCAAGGACTGGGATATCGTTTTCCGAACGAGCCAGTCGTTCACCGTGTTTCACCTCCTCGCCTCCGATGAAATATTCATCGTCTACGCCACGGATTTATAATTTCACCGGGGAATTCATAATTCTTCTCGCACCGTTCTCGCTTCAACAGTTGCGCCTCCCGTCGTCGTCGATCATCGGCCGATTTGGCTTCAATCCTTTAACCACGCTGCTGCGTTGACGATCGAAACTGCACATGCAATTCGCCATATGATCGAGCGGAAACTGCGCGAGATTTATCAGCACTCGTCGCGGACAAACGGACACTTTTAATTTCTTCCTTTCACGGGAAACCGATAGATAGAAACTCTTTGATATCTGAACAGCACGCGGTTCAAACTTGCATTTCCAGGATCAAATAGTGTCCGAAGTATTCACGAGCATTAGTAATAGAATTTCAATTTCGGTTTATTTTTGCGTTCAATAGTGGATTTATTTTTAAAATATTGTTTCAATACAATTTTTTCAATTTTTTCAATTTTTAACGTATTTATTGTTTATTGAATGAGAGTTGAATTCACGAGATCCCAAGATTACCTAACCAAAGTGACAGGGAACTGCAATTTTCATTGAAGAACGTGGAAACGGAACGGTCGAAGGATCGAAACAGAAATTTTCAAGAAAGTTGAAAAATGTAAGAAGCACCAGAGATAGCAAGTTTAACTTTTCCCACCGGTAGTGTACGATCGATGGAACGGCGATCGAGCACGACGTGGCCCCGCACACCAAGCCAGACGATCCGGATCGCGGTCCGTGCGCGGATCGACTAAGGGCCGCGTGTCTCACGCGACTGAGGATTGCGAGCTCGTGCTCTCAGAGTTTTCCCCGCGAGTTAAAACACCGTATATACACTACTACCGCCTCTACACTGCCACGACAGACATCCTCCGTCCTTCTCCCTCCTTCGCCTCCCCACCCACGCTCACCACCCTCTGAAGCTCGCGTTCTCTCCCACCTTTGCCCCCTCCCTCTCCTCTCCTCCACGACCAAGCGCACCAAATCGCTCTCCCTTCCCCTTCCGCCACTCATCCCCCCTCTTTCTGCCACCCCTCTCTCGCTCCTTTTCTCTCACCATAGACGCGCGACACACTGTATATACCTCCCCTGGTACTAGCTGTTGCTTCGGTTCGAGGGCCGAAAAAACGGGGCTGCCTCGTCGCATCTGATAAGATTCATTAATTTGTGTTAATTGCGGAGATTGTGGTCGCGATTAGACACTTTCTCAGGGACGTTTCGCGGTGTATCGATAAGTACCACCACCGAATTCTCTCTCTATGTCTCTCTCTTTCGCTCTCTTTATCTCTCTCTCGCTTTCTCTCTCTTTCTCTCTGTCTCACTTTCTCCCTCTCTCTCTCTCTCTCTCGTTATGTCGTTGTTGCTCTCCATGACTAGGTTTAATCGAGAATTTAAACTACCTTTTGCCGCCGGTTGTTTTGGTAATTTACGGTAGAGGAGATCGCGACTGTTTCTTAGCG
Source organism: Habropoda laboriosa (assembly GCF_001263275.1). Classification (NCBI taxonomy): domain Eukaryota; kingdom Metazoa; phylum Arthropoda; class Insecta; order Hymenoptera; family Apidae; genus Habropoda; species Habropoda laboriosa. Next base: position 4,930,686 of record NW_017100254.1, on the reverse strand, counting down.
TCCTCGTTTTTGCTGCTCCTCCATTTGGGCTTTTGGGTTTTGAACACCCGGAGGGTTGCTTCCATCGATTAGCTCTCGCGACGGTTAATTTTGGCTTTGCTTGGAGAAACTGAAGTGGTAATATGTTTTAGAGAGCGAGGCGACGTTGCTTGATTTTCTTTCTTCCGGATTGTTGGTTTCTCTGCTTAACGGGGGTGACTTGGTTTTGGTCAGATGGAAGTTTGTTGAAGATGTTGCGAAGTGCTTTTTTTTTTTGTTTGTCGAGAGATGCTGAAGTGTGCGAGTTTCTTGAGTTTTTGTTCACCACTTGGCTTGGGATTTTGTGAATATTTTGCGGTAGCAACAAGTTCGCGGTTTGAGGACTTTTGTAGAAGTTGTTGGAGGATTTGTTGACAACTGTAAATGATTATTCTGGGAATTGAATAAAAATGTCGATAAATTATGAAGAAATTTTTTATTCTTGTTTCGTTTATTATTCGAAATTCCAACAAATTTTGCTGCAACAAACGTTTCGTATGCTACACTTAAACAGAAAAAGTATTACGCATTTGTGCCCCAATAAAAGAATTCCGAAACACAAGAGCTCCATTATCTTTTAAATTAGATTGCGCCGCTTTGCAATTCCAATTTCGCACAATTTGCGCAACAATTTATTTAATGAAAACAAAAATTTCATAAGTATCTCCGCCATCTATTTACAAATCAATCTTCCTTTTATTCGAATCGCATCAACAACTATCGATTGTTTTGTACTATTTTGTTGTCACGAGGTTGTTTATTGCAA
>NW_017100254.1:4916159-4929835 GCF_001263275.1 Habropoda laboriosa | reverse complement strand
ATACAATCTACTAAATTCACCGACATTTTCTCCTTTTTCTCGAATTATACCTACTTGTTTTTTCCTCGAATGTGCAACATTGGTGCACGCGTTCGAGTTGCAAGGCGAACGCAGAGAATCGAACGTCCATCGGTACCAGTGTCACGTAAATTGCCTCCACCTGACTTTTGACCGCAGCAAAGCAAGCTATCGCGAACTGCGGGGCAAAGAGATAAACTGCAACTCCCATCGCGCGCCACGAAACCGATAGCCCGGAGTTGAAGCTATTTTCCAGCTTGCCGTTGTAACGAGTTTCTTAATGCTTTGTATCGAACAACGCATTTGTCTTCCGGCGTTCCATTAACGATGCTCGTTGCTTCGTTCGAGTTCAACCGGGCGTTAGCGTGTGGCAAATCGACCGGAGGCGAACTCGAACGATAAGGGTGACCGGGTTGCAAACATTTTCTTTTTTCTGTCGGGAACAGTAATCAAATTTAAACATTTTACTTGCCGCCCGGGGTGAAAAGATAGTCTACAACGAGGATTTTCTGAGTTAGATCAAGGTTCCCCTTTTTTTGCAACTAAATTTGTTCAAAATTGTACTAATTTTCAAACACTTTAAGTGTACAGTAGAACGGAAGAACGCACTAGGGTTAAATGGATCTATGTTAGATCTAACCGTCTGTAATCCAGAATGATCTAGCAAGCACGAGAAGAATAGAGTCCAGTTTGTTGACTTCCTTCGGGGAGACACTGTGTATCTCTGTGTGTAACATGAACGACAGAGCACGGTCAGAGAGCTGAAGAAAAGCCGCGTGAAAAGCGCAGGAGGACGAAGAAAATATTTTATAGGCACTCCCGGGAGCCGTGAAGTTTCTCATATTTCAAGGCGAGGTAGGTCAGGTACGGTATCAACCGCGGAAGGCATGTTTCGAATTTATGACGGTAATAACCTAAGTATGCAGACTCGAAAAGTTCCAAATAAATCATCCCGATAATATTGGTCGTTAGGAGGACCGCGGAGAGACATGGTTGACGTGCAACCACAGAGGATGGGGGATCGATAGCGCATTCGAGCTTAATAGAGTGCGATACACCGCAAACATGCGGTGTAAAAGAAATTTCACTGTGGTGGGAGTGTTATTGTAAATTTCGTTGCTGATCATTAGACTGCGGATGTCGATGCAAATGTATGTTTTTATAGGATACAGGAAAAGCAACGGGACCTGGGCGGAAACGTGTTTCGTGGTTAGAGGATTCTGAAAATATATTTTTCAATTTGCACTTTTTGCATAATGCATATACTTTATGTATCTTATCGATTTAATTTCGTTTTAATTTCGTCGTCTGCTAATCACGAAAGATCGATACACCTGATGATCTTCGGCAAGAATTTGAATTATTACGTTAAAAATTACGACTTCAAAGAAAGAGTAAAATTTCAGCGATGAAAAAATGTCGAGATACACTTGTCATTTTTTTTTTTGTTTATGTAGAAAATTAAATAATTGATCGGTTGAGCAGATTTCTAATCTACACGGGAATGAGTTTATTTAATAATCACAGTTCTAGTGCACGAGAAACATCAGAAATTGATAAGAGACCACCTAGCTTACTAAACACTATTCTCCTTATCTTCTACAGACTATAATACCTCGAAGAGAAAAAGTGCACTGTAGCAAGATTCACAGCAGCTCAAGAACCGCCAGAAAGAATCAGCGGTCCGTTATCTGAAATTCACGAAGCGTTAAATTAAATTTCCCAACGGTGTCAGACTGGCATCGAGAAATCCGATTGACACGGAGTTATCGATATTTAAACGATAACATCGACAACTTGCAACCTCTATGAATTGATCAAGCAGCAGGGACTCTCATTTCAATCGCTGTTAGGGTTCGATTATTTATAAAATGGAAAGTGTTGCGTAGTTTTTTGAGAATGTTGGAAAATTGCAACGTGTATAGTCGAAATTCGAAACATATACCTTACATTCTAACGTTTAAAAATAAAAATTGATATTAATTAATTGCAGTTCTTATCGAGTAAAATAGTGTGACATATTATCGATTGAAATAAAAGTGAAAAAAAAGATTGTTGCACTCGGGAGACTCAAAAATCTCAGACTTTCCACTTAGGAAGCGAACATTCTAAGCGCTGACCCACTGCGGGTTGTTGAGTATCATTTAAGTTTCAATGGTTTTATAGATGGCCACTGCTCGACAAGAAAATTGCAACACCTAGAAATTAGGGTTACACAAATCTGGAAATCACAATTTTTAACTAAAATTTTAATCAATTTTCGATTTTCGATTTCGATTTTCACAATTTTCCTGATGAACAGTGTATTTTACAGAATTCCTCAAAATTTCCAGGGTCTTTTTGTTAACTTAGATTCAGTCCAAATCGGAAAACGAAATTTTCACGCATTTAAAGAAAAAGTATTAAATAATAAACATTATTCCCAGAAGTATGCAGTAATGAAAAACTGAATTCTGTTACACAAAAAAAAAAAATGACCCCGTAAAAAGCTCCTAGGCAAAAATGTTGGTGGCATAATTACTAGCTAAGAGGGGCTAATTTATCAGAGGAGAGACGCGGTGCATTTGGAATTGCTCTCGAAGTGTAACGCGCTTGTACCGCAATGATAACGAAGCTCGCGTAATTAAAGTCTTCCTATCTTTAGGGAGCCACTTGCACCGCCCGGATACACCGACTCATTTATGTCACAATGTTTTCTCAAATATCCACTTCCCTAGTTGACGCCAACGCGCGGCTCTCTCTGATCGCGTTTTCAGAGCAAGATCTCGTCTGACGATACCGGCCGGTTTACGGTTCAGGGGTCAAGGTGTATACCATTTAAATAGCCGCGTCTCCTATATTACAGACGTTTCGCCGCGTTGCTTTTTATTAAAAAATTCCGTTTCACCGGAGCTTTTAGCGAGCGTCGTTCTCTTTATTCAATTTGACGTTTTCAACCTTCGCGGTAAATGTTTTGTGAGTTTTCACACGAGAAAAACTGTACAGGGAACGTTAACAGGCGTAGAAGAAAGGGGCATGGAGGAGTGTAATTCTGTGTATAGTAATTGCATCTGTAAGCTGGGCTGTAAATTATTGTGATAGGAGAATTGTAAGAGGTGTGGGATAATGTAATTGGAAGCAATTGTGTCGAATAGAAGAAATATAGAATTTTTTAGAACGAAGTGTAAAGTAGTAGGAAGATTGCGATAAGTATGGGGTAATGTGATTGGGAGCATTTCTTTAATTAGTTTTATCGATAAGAGTAGGAGATAAACGTTGTGCAAAGTGCGATGCAATTATTACAGAAAGGAGATTGTAGTGGGTGTGAGATAATTTAGTTGAGTGTAATTTTGCTGAATGAGGAAAACAGGCAGTTTTAGATGAAGAATAAAATTGAAGGGGAAATTAATTGATTTTCATACATTTTTACGTTTTAAGAAAGAGGCAAATTTTATTTTAAGGTATGTAAAAAATTTTGAAAATAAATATTTTATCGAGTTTGCTTATGTCATATATAGATCACTTGTTTTATTTATAGAAATGAATATAATAGTCAAAAACTTGATTATCAATACCTTTCAAAAATTTCATTCACTTTTCGTAGTTTTCAATTTCATTTTTGCAAAATGGTCACGATAGATTTAACATAATATTTTCTTTCTCCTTTTCTAACAAATTTTATAACTTTGCCATATAACGTGTTATGTTATACAGTGTAGACTTTACTGAGTACTAATGACACATTTATCCATTGATTAATGTTCTTATGTACGTATCTCAAGAGATCCCAACGTCACTCTCATACATTTTGCACATTTTAATGTCATAATTGCAGAAACATCCGCAGTCTACCGCTAAAAATATCTCACGAGAGCATTCTAAAGACGTGAATTAACGTGTCCGGTTCTTAACGTCCGAAAAACCAACGGCGTCGTCGATTCACGTCTCTGCTCCACAGTCTGTTAAGTGTCCGTAAAAAGAAAAAAACAACCCAATAAATACATGGATTCGAATGAAGTTTTCGTCGGTAGAGGGATCGAAAATCCACCACTTTCTATCGTCCTTTCATCCAGCCTAACTCACATGCCCGTATATAGTATGAAACCCGCCGAAGGCGGTCGAAAGCGACAAATCGAACGCAGCAGCGTTCATTAAACAGACATTCAGGAGTGATTTGTTTGACGAGCGTCGCGTTTCGCAGGCAGAGACATTAGCTCTCCGGTACAAGAAGAAAAAACGCAATATACCATCAGCGTTGTATGCGCAGCAGCGTACAATGGCGGGGCAGGAAGGGGAGGATCGTGTGTCCACGTTCGTTTGCCCAACGCAAACGTGCGGATCACGCGCTCGAAAAGCATAGAGAGGGATAAATACCCTTTCGGGCGGTGTGCACGTTTCGCCGGCCACGCGACCGCCTCGACATAAATTTCGTGGATTTAATAAAGATCCATGGCTTCCGGTTTTCGAGGGCCGCTGGCGGCCGCCATGCTTCCTCCTCCGCGGACGTCGATGAATTTTTCTGCCCGTGTGTGGTTCGATTCTCGTTAAAATATATCACGATTTTTTGCCCGCTGCCTAGAGAGAGAGAGAGAGAGAGAGAGAGAGAGAGAGAGAGAGGGAGAGGGAGTATTTTAAATGATGAGAAACGATAGGTAGAGGAGATAGAACACGTTGTTCTACGTTGTTCCAGATTTACGGGGATAGAATGGAGCATCGCGTGATGAAAGATTTGATTGTGAAATGGGGATTATTTATTGCTTCCCGTGGGGATAATTGATATTTGCCTTGGTGCTAGGGCGATTAAGTAAAGTCTACAGTTTATAACGTAGCACGTTGTATGGTATAGTTGTAGAATTTGTTACAGGAAGAGAAAGAAAAATAGTGTAGGCCACGTAAAACAGGCCACCTAGTTATCTTCTCTAGCTGTGATAGCACGAGACAATTTTGATAGGTGATTTAAATGGTTTCAAAGGTGAATAAGGTGGAAGAAAAGTTTTTTAAAATGCGTCACAGAATTTGCATTAATTCTTCATTTTTTTAAAAGAGTGTTTCAATGTTTTGTAATTTGTACTTCAGTGTTAAATTTAAAAAATCGAAATTTTGTAAACTTATAAAACTTCTTTTTAAAAAAAAAACATGGAAATTTTTAAAAATTTTACAATAACTCATCAATGCACTAATTTGTCTAAATCGCAGTTACACATTTCTATTATTTAATTAATATAAATGGACCAATTTACGAAGCGAGAAACGTTGCTTTCACAGCCGTGATTAGGTTTCGCTGACGCCTATGCGAGGGGTAAATAACGACGCGTGTCACGCCTCTACATACGTGGGTGGGCCATCTTGAATATTTAGAGGAAGTTTTCAATAATTTCCTATTGAATTTATTAACACCTACGAAACCATTTCAGGGACCCCGCCAGCTGCTGTGTTATCGTGTGTAGCAAAGAAAAATATTATTATATTTCAACTATTCCTCCTTGCGTTTTCGTTCGTCAGCGAATCCACGCGTCACACATGATCCAGTTCTGTCAATTCTTAATGCTGCTGTCCGTCTAAACGGACATGACGGATTTGTTTCACGCAAATTAACAATTCATAACGTTTTGCAGGCGAGAATAGAAGACATTTAATTCTGATTATTGAAAGTCATAATGCAGAGCATCGAGGTATATAATTCTAAATTCTTTTTATCGTCTACTCCAGACTTGCAAAAATATTTCGTGGATTTTCGTTACAATAAAGAATTAAATCTGAAAGATTTCTTAACAAACTGATAATTTGTTCTTTCATGCACAGACATTTTTTTAATTTTTTAGGAATGATCGTAATACTGCATTTTAAAAAATTATCATGGAAATCATATACGCAGCAGTTTATATTGAGACGTAGAACTATAATTGTGTTAATCCTTTTTTATGTATAAATTTTTAAACATTCCTCAAAGATTAGTAAATTCATTAGCAAAAACTTTAGGTTAATACATTAGATACTTTTTAAGGTACAAAAATCACCAACTAACTTATTTTTCAGCCTACTTCGCCCCTTAACGATTAATTAATCGAGTGAATATATATTTTGTATTTTTGGTATAACTTTTTAACCTATACAAGATACTGACAAAGTTTGATCGAAAAAAGTGTGTCTCGATAAAAGACTCAATTTTTAATTTCCATCCCCGTCGCAACATTTAACCCATTCCAAAAGCTACCGTATCGAAACCGACGACTTCACGATGTCCATCGATATTAACACCATTCATCTATCGCTACTTTTACCAAAAAAGAACAGATCCCACCGCACACCGCACGTTTCCTCGCGATCGATGTACAGTCGTGGCTTTAATTACGCGATACTCGCGGGATCGATGCTTTTTGTCTCTCCCCCCGTTTCGACACGGATAAGACCGAACGGAATCTAGAAACTACAAAAAAAAAAGACAGAAGGTAAAGAGATGGACACATGGAAGAGCTGCGCGTGGAATATTTCTTGCAGCGATTACGACGATCGTCGAGTGCAGAGAGTGACTCGCGGAAAAGCAGCCGCGATATTGTTACAACGCCGCATGTAATGGAATACATTTTTGTACTTCGCTCGCTGCTCTTTCTTTCCACCTCTACCTCTCCCCTCTTGCCGTATTCCTCTCCTCTTGTCGCAGCTCGTTTCGCCGCTCTTTCGGTCGCACTCAACGCTCGCTCGGTTCGAAATGAAAACGAGCCTCAAAAGAGCTTTGTACGTGGTCCCGTCACGTTCGATATTCGTGCGTTCTTTTATGCCACCACGTTTTCCGTCCTGCGAGGATTTCCCCGTGCTGAGAAAGAAACAGCGGCTCGTTTCTTTCTTTTCTTTTCTTTTCATTTTTTTTTCAGAGCAGCATCGACCGACCGACGTTTGTCGCCTAAATTCCTTTTTCTTCCACTCTTCTTTTTTTATTTTCTCCCGTTACCCTCTCGCTCTCTCTATCTCTATTCCTTTCTGTCTTATTAGCTCTCCTTTTCTCTTTTTTTCTTTGCTGCGAGAGTTTTCGGTTCCTTTTGTTCTTTCTTCGGTCACATTACACGTGGACGACTTTGTAACGCCTGGATCGAAACTTCACCGAGGGTGGAATCGTAATTAATATTCCCGGGAAACGCTCTCGGCCTCCCGGCGAACATAATGAGCACCTTTCTTGCCGCCCTTTTTCGCGACACGCATCTCACGAATCGCTGGACTCTGTGACGCAGTGGCAGCTGCGGATTTTTTACGTGGAATTTTATAGTAATTTTCATACTGTATTTTTTTTTCACCGTGCTTCTGTTCTCGGTGATTGCTATTGCGTTGTTAGTATTGATCTGTAATTGATCGTGTATAATCGTACATTGTTTATTTTGTGATTCGAGTTCACTCCGTTATCTCTTTTATTGCCTATATGTATTATGTGATATTTTTTTAGCTGTGTATCACTTACTGAATGTGAAGCAAACGGTATTACGGATTTTCACCCCCTATTAAAAAACGAAACCCCTGACAACGCTGTATTTATTCACACTATCAGCAAGTGACAGCATTATGCTATAAACATAGCAAAAAAAAGTTAGCTTGGGGTGGCATTTCACCCATGATACCATTAACGTGATTCTCTTTGATGATAGCTTTTAAGGGCATATTTTTCTCCGTCACTTTTTCAACTTTTTTAACTTGTATTGCACGTTGAACGCCAGACCAATTCTATATCATTTGTCCACGGCGCCGGGATGAATTTTTTATTTTAATACAACACGATTTTTACGAATATTATCGTTTATTTAAATTAAATACTTTTACTAATCTTGACATTACTGGTCACCTGTCACCCACAGCATTCAACGTGTTAAAAAGTCTTGGACACACCTGTGGACCTCTCGCGATGTACCGATTGAAAATCAACGATCCAAGGTGATTGCGTGTGGCGATTCAATCTGAAGGTAAGATTAGGAATTTTCTCACCTATGAGCTTATTGCATCTATCTCTCAAAATCACTATATATACGACTGCGTACACACTTATTTGGCAGTGTTTATGACTACATCGGAGATTTTTTAAAAATTTTTCTCTACATTTACTTATGCAATTGCCAAATGTTAATCCAAAAACATCATAGCAGAGAATAACACAGACGAATAAGTTGGTAAATTGGCGCTGAGCCAATAGCCACAACTTTTACCAAGGCAAAAGTGATATGATAAAAAAAGCTTATTTGCCAGTGTTTGTAAATGTTTGAAAACATCCGTAAAAAAGTGGACTTGACAAGCCCGATACGTTTAACCCCCAGAATAACAAAACACTCTGCAGACTTGTACGCGCTTGTGTTAATTACAGAGTTCGAATTGATTGGCTTCGATAATCGACTATAATAATGGTATAATATGCGGTGTGGGTATAAGCACAGTAGGTTCCATTGTCGGCTAGCGAGAAATTGGCGTCGCGACGGTGATGGGACACGATCTCGGCGAAAGTTTCCTGCGGAAACTTTTCCCCCGGTGTGTGCACGAGGCGAGTGGCGGTCTCGCGCGTGTAACACGGCGCATTCCTAACGACTCCATTCAGAAGTAACTCGATTTGTGGGCGGGCATATAAAGTGAATACGTCAAACAGCTTGTTAATCCAGATTAAATGGCGCCCGACCAGGGAAGCGGCGGCGTTTCTAGCAAAACCCGCTGCCAATTATTTAGTCGGCCGTTTCTCTTGAATCGCTCGTTCGCGACTCTGTCCCGGCTGTTTCCCATCCTCTGCCGTTTTCATCGACGAGTAGCGACTAACGAATGCTGCAACGAGCCTCCTTCCGTCTCTCTCTCTCTCTCTCTTTTCACCCCAAGCCGATATTCCATCCTTTACCGATCTTCTTTCGGCCCCCTTTCTCTCGCTCAGGACAATGCCCCACACTCGCTACTTCTCGTTGCTCCTTTCAAAGGGAAACTCCAACATGAAAAAAAAAATGGATACGAAACGTGGCCCGATTGATTGGAATTTTGCGGTCGATCGTGATTAATGAGCGCCACCAATGGTCCTCCTCTGACGCTTTTTTTAGTTAGTTTCTCCCTGTTTTTTTTTTTTTTTTTTCGTTTTTCGCGTTTTCTTCGTTCTCGATGGGTTATTTTTCGTTGGCTCATTTTTTAACGGGTTTTGATCTTTCTTTGTAGATAGATGTATAAAGGGAAATGGGATACTCCGATTTCTGTGGATCGAGCGTGCACCGCGCTTATTCTAGGAGATTCAAAGGGTTTCCGGTCGACGGCGTAAAGAGAAACGGAATTGCCCGATTGATATCGATGCTCGCTTCGTTGAGACATTTTCACTGAGAATTTCGGTAGTGCGCGGTTGAATTGAACGAGGTTTCGGCGTTTAATTCGTTCATTTGGAAATTATATTTGCGAATTATTGTTATTTAATTTATACACCTTATTATTACGATCATTTTACAATACAAATTGTACGAATTGAATTGCTTCGATGGAAAAACAACGAATAGTTTCTGGGGGAATCATGGATATTTAGAATTCGACAGGTCCAGAGACCTTCTCGAATTATTCGATCCGCTGTCGTGTGTGAGATGCCTATACGACGAGCAATATTAGGTAGATCCTTTAATAGATGGGAACTTTCAAAAGCAACCACTTGCTCTTCTCTGTGCCAATGCACACAAGGTCGACCTGCTTCCCGATAACCACTAATAGAATTCAATACCAATTCTCCATCTCCAAAGCGTTCGTCTAATCGTTGGAAATCCCGTCGATCAGGAACTTCTCTTGGATGTCTTCCGGTGCATATAAGCTACTCTCCATATATTTCGTATGCTGAAGAATAATTTCTGAACGAAGGTGATTATATACACCATATCTCGCGAACTGAACACTAGAAGCAACTCTAATAACCGTGGCTACTATTATGAATAAAATTCATCTAACTGGCGACAAAACTTTAACTTCAATTTCTGACAAAATTGTTGCACTGAGATATGCGGTTCCTCTAAGACTTTTAGTCTTCTTGACGAGTAGAATACGACAGGATTATAAATAAAATTTACCAATTTCAAAGTGAAGGTAAATTTTACGGAAAGTTGTTTTAACACCTTCAAAACGGTGTACTCTCGTTTGCTGACATGATCCATCGATGGGTCATTCAAAATGACGGCAAAATAGATTGAGTAGATGATGTGAATCACCATATTTTCGTATCGTTACATACTGAAAAATGAAGTATCAATGATAATACACACTTTGGTCACAAGAAACGCTGGCAGTAGTGAGCGTTTCGTGAATTTCGCTGCCATTCTGAAAGGGTTAATGCAACGTTTGCATAAATAAAGACTCCTTTGACGAAAAATTAAGCACATGTACATACAATTGTACAGTTTCCAAAAAAGATCCACCCTGCACACAGATAATCGTATTTCCGCAATCTCAATAGTTCCCCAGCGGTTCCCACGGATTTTTGGCCACGGCCCATTAATTTCGACGATCCTCGTCATCTAGCCAGTCTCTCTTCTAGTCTTCCCCCCCCCCCCTCTCTTTCTAACCATTATTTTTCTCTTCGACATCTTCGTGATGGCGTACCGCTACTCGTCGTAATTGCGGCACAATCGTTGCCCGCAGGCAGTAACCGAGCACGGCTACCAGCCACACCAACCAAACCGTCTCTCCCGCCACTGATAGTACCGAAGGCAACGATAATAATGGCCGAGTGAACGAGGACTGCGGAAAAAATGGATTCCTATTTTAATTCGTCGATTTTGTCCCCTTTCTATTCTCTTCTCTTCTCTCGTAAGCGTAGAGTAATTGGAAAGATTGGTGGGATTTACTGGAGTTAGTCGGTTGGATTCAATGGAGCGAATGTGTTTTCGTCATGTGGATTTTTAACGTTCCCCTGGGATATCGACGTCCATGATTCGCGGTTTTGTGTGAAGTGAATGTCCGAAACGCGGTGAAACATACATATGTTCCCGCGTTTGGATACTTTGCGTGAGTAATTTCGGTTCAACAGAGTTCTCCAGTCTCTAATTTTTTTCTTCTTTTTTTAGCTGTCCCCAAAAATGGAAAAAGGCCAAATTTGTAGCCCTTCTTTTCTTTCTTCTTTTTTGATTCTAAAGAAAGAATGCATTACATTAACAACTACCCACGGTGCTTAAAGAAAAGGATTAATTTTATCCCGTATCAAAGACCAAGTCTACGATCGATTAGGTGTTTCTCACGATGCATCGCATTCCCGCCGATTAATAATTATGAAGTATATTAAAAAAAAACAGAATTTCATTCGAAACGTTTCAATCCTAATCTTGCAAGGCTTGACCAATTTATGAACCAATTAAACAACAATAGTTACACGCAAACTTCCTGATCCACAATATTCCAAAAAAGCATACTCCAATCACTATTCCAAATCCATCCAGCCTCTGTATCTCGAAATTGCAATTCGATTGAATTAGTCTGCATTGGCCACACGCGCCGCAAGCAAGCACGGAAATGAACTATTACCAATCCCATAAATGCTCCCCCAGAACGACCATAATTGCAATAACAACGAAACAAAACAACCGCGATTCTGTAACGAGACAAGATTTTCTCGCCAGAAGAACAACGAAATAAGTTAATAAATACAGGGATTTTTCACGAGGAAACGATATTTTCCTATTTCCTCGTCTGTTGCATTTTATATAGAGGCTTCATATGTTGTTTCCGGAACGTATCGAAGACGGCGCGAAACGCTTTCGCAGACATGCCGGGGTTCCTTTTAAATGAAAACTAGCATCGGGGATAACCGAAGCTGAATAAAAGAGGGCTTGTGGCGAGCTTGAAACGAGTTTACGTTGTACGCGCATTGTGCCAGATATTCGAGACCGGGTCCCCAAGAATACAAGTCGCCGAAGAATTCGGTCGAACTTTTATACGACACCGCTTTCATCCGGCCGACATTTTTTAGGTAAACATCGTCGTCGATTCTTCTTATCTTTGGATTTTTCAGCGCGCCTTTTGTGACTCCGCGGACTGCAAAGATTATGGGGAAACTTGAGTATAGAAAAGGTCATTCTTTTCTGTCCTCATCAGCGACTTGCATTTGGTGCAGATGGGATTTATTAATTTCTTCAAGGACGATCTTTTTAGGTTAGAAAAATATAATCCGATTTTTTATGTAGTTCTACATTTCATTCGTTTTAAATTGATAGCAATTGAACTGTTTTTCTTGTTAGGAAATTGTGCAATGAATGTGTTTACTATATTTTAATTTTTTTATCATAAATAGTGGAACTTTCATTTTGTTTAGTTTAATTCGGTTGTTCACGGACCAAAGTGGTTAATTCCACTTTCTGTATTTTTTAAAAATTCCAGTTCCGAAACACATGACTGATTCTTATCTTTTAATACTTAAAAGACATTCCCTTGATAATTAGGCTTGACACCACTAAATGACAGAAATTTTTATGGGCGTTGAATAATAAATAATTTATTCCAGAAGCCAATGTGATTACGTGAAAACGTACATATTTCAGGTGATAAAATTAGGTACTATTAAAAAAGAATGCAATCGCTTAGTGCAATGAAAATTCGCTACTTTAAGAGTACCCATTGTTACAACTTCCTATTCCGATAAACCATAGTCGAACAGCTTTACGATTTGAACGAGCAAATTAAATAATTCACGAGTCTCGAGGCTTTAACTATTTTAAAGTTGAACCGTAAAGGCGGTTTCAGGTGATTACGTTGCAAATGATTCAAGGAAGTTGGTAATTTTAAAACACTGGTTCGGTCAGCCCTCGAAGCCGTCTTTTACAGATTTTTTTTTCTCTCTCTCTCTCTCCAAGTTCTAACGGGAAGTTCATTCTAATCGCACGGCCGATAAGCCGACAGTTTTGCGACGTCTTTCCGTCGGCTATCCCACCGGAGGAATAAACAACTGCAATATCTTACTCTGTTTTACCTACTCCTGTGGCGTTTGGCCTTGCGAAAATTTGCATCCGGCACCGTTTCGATTTGCATAAAAGTATATATGTGAACGCGGACCTAAAACTCTGCTTATCGTTGCACAATTTTGTAAGGATGATACTTGAAAGCGGAAAGTGGGAATCAGGAGCTTTGCTTTTGGCACGGGAACCAAATACGTTAAGGTTGAACGGTTCGAAAGGTGCGAGAATCGAAACATTCTACAGGCGTTTTATGTGTAGTGGAGATTTGTTCTCAGATTTGGACGTGTTAATGTTTCTAACACACCGAGAATATTGTGCTTTCTTTAAATTTAATTTTTCTAATTTAATCTCAGTTTATCTTAATTTCGAATATAATAAAATCATACTTATCTTTGACAATTTTTGTTTTGAAAGAACGTAGATACATTTTTTATTTTATTTTTCGAAAGAAACATAGGAAAGATGAGAATAAGAGAACAGTTGAAACGAAAGAGAAATTGTCGAAAAATATAGAGCCTTTTCAGTTAAGACGAGGCCTTGATTAAAACTCTTAATTAAGAAAATTGCAACGAACATTTCAATATTGAAACACGAACTGATAGAGGACAGAAGTTTTTCTGTGCATCCGATAAGATTTTCTGCACTTTTATTGAATATTTTATTTCAAAGACAAGTTTCATTTTAGAATTGGACTGAATGTAAAAAAGGAGAAGAGCAGTATTTTAATTAACAGATCTAGTTTTTTATGTTGTTTGTCGT
>NW_017100254.1:4887958-4916076 GCF_001263275.1 Habropoda laboriosa | reverse complement strand
TTGACACCGGCTCGTCCGAACGTTTATATTACTCCTACGACATTGTCTCGTTTGTTTGAAATTCAATTATCTCAATTTCGACTTCTCGAAGCAGCCCAACTCTGCCCCTTATGCAGTATAATGGCTGCTCTGGCATCGTCGATGCATTCATCCACTTCTGAATGGGATATACGTACATACATTCTCGTTCATAAGTATTAGGACACTTATTGAACATGAAACTAATCCTAAACTATCGTTACAAAATTATTCAGATCCTGAAAAAAATTGTTTAATCTGAAGTTTCGTAATTTCGTTTAAGATTCCAGTTTAAGTCTTTTTTGACCCAAAGACCTTAAGTGTATAGTTGAACGAAGGAACGTAAATGCTAAGGTTAATATGTAGATAAAGTTACTCTTGATACTATATTATTATCTCGTGATATCGTATCTACTTTCAATAATCATAATCGTTAAGCAGAGGAATATTCCTTGCTATTTGTTAATTTGTTAAAGTTTGCTAAATTAATAGACGTTTGTAACTCACTGCATTTTCAGAAGCGTCGTAGGCAAGATTGTCTATTCCAGTCATGGTTGATCTGAAAAAATAGAAATTTTCATCTTAGAAAAATAATTGTAGAAAAATTAGAATGTTCATTTTCGAATTATTCGTGCGTTTCACTGTCACATGTAACTACATTACGAAGGATAAATTCAGCGCATTCTTAGACCGCAAGACAATCGTTGAGAAGTGCGAATGAACCATAATGGAGCTGGTAACAATCGAGGTAACAAGGTAATAGATGCTCCCGTTAAATTATGCACCCTGTATGGAATGTCTTCAGTCGAGCGTCTTCGAACGAATTGAAAGATCTTTAAAAGAATTCATATTCTTCGGTGATAAAAAAGAGTAATATAATCTAACAACATTCTACTGACTGTTTGTAATAACCTCGTAATAGAAAAAACGTGCATGTTAAAAAACACTCGAATTGCAATACTTAATTTTATAATATACCAATAATGTCTCACAGAAATCATAGATTTTACTATGTTTTAAAAATAGAGCAATTTAAAGTATCTTTTATTTCTCCCGTTGAGTCACTGATTTATAATAGTAATGAAAAAAATTAAATCACATGAAACGGGACAAAATTAAAAAATAGGAGCAGACACTGTCAGAAATCAAAATGTATTATATGTATATAATTAAATTTTATCTTAACTTTTATATGAAATATGAAAATATTAAATATTAAATGTTTCTTTGAACCATATTATGCGACATAGAAAAATTTCGATCGATCCACTATCAAGAGAATAATCTAAGGTGATCAGGTTAGGCGGTTCACCCTGTATAATAGGTTTATAATAGGTTCCTAAGTCTGCGTGACAAATTAGGACTCTCGAGGAATTAGATATTGCGCTATATTAGATTACAGCCTCTGGTAATTTATTATCAAATGTATAGGCTACAAGTAGTTGCTTCAGTAATAAACTTAATTGGTACTATGTACAATTACGAAAATGGTGACACAATATCTCGCATCACCAATCTATACAGGGTGGACAATATAACCTGATCACCTTAATTATTTCCCTTACTACTGGACCAATACGAATTCTTGTTTTTTAAATGCCTTGGTTTAGAGTATGAGTGTCCAACTTTTTGAAAATTCGAAGTATATAATGTAAGTAACAAAACTTCCTTTATTTCTTCATACTTTTCATTATGGTGCAATCGAGTCATGCAGAGTATCGCTAAAATTCATATAATTATGTTAAAAATTATACGTTTCGTAAGTAATTTTTTTTCACGTTCTTGCAAAATCATTCAGCCAAATTATACATCAATTTTTCCTATACTTTCTTATGTACATATGCACAACGCTTCACTTTCACCTTCACTCTGCCTTTCGATTTCTCCATCTATTCCTTCGACAATCTGTAATAGGTAAGTTTCGCCAGTGCTTGACTAACTCTACACACACATATGCAAATCAGAACTATATGAGACTAAATATGTAATTTTCCCTTTCTCTCGATTCTATTTAGGTTTCACTGTGTATCCTTATCTATTCTATCTCTATCTTCCTCGTTTTCTGACTTCAAATATTCACCGACCACTTAGAAATTTGCAAACGATAATGCTTATCAGTATGAAAAATTTATCTTTTCGTTGGAAACTTGCTAATCGGTCGTTTCAACGTAAACACCCGTTCGAACGTTAAACATTAACGAAGACTTTAACTTTGGATAAAATATTTCAATAAAATTCGCGATTGAAACAATTTTTCATTTCCATTCAATTCACGTGGAATCTAATCACCGTTGCAATTTCAACGCCTGAAACCTAGTAACCTATAAATCGTGTCCAGGAGAAGCTCTTTACCTCCAAATGTTAAACGAGTCAAAGCATAGAAGCTATCTATCGTTGTAGAACAGACTGTATCACGGTTTTTATTACCAGCACGGGAATTCGTGCTTTATCGCGACCGAAGAACACCATTCGATTCGAGTTCCAGGAGCAACGTGTATGCACCTCGCTGACAGGACACTTTATTTATCGCTACCCATTGCACGGCCTCCTTGTCGTTCCGATTTTTTTTTACGATTACGAATATAAACGCGTGACACACGTGCAGAGAAATACCGTGTGAAACACGATGCTGCGGAAAAGGTATCTTGAAGCTGATAGAACAACCTGCAACGTCGAGAATTCTTCTTTAACCCTTCATTAGTAACCTTCTCTTTCGACTAGATTTACGGTTATTGCAATTTTTATTGATTTATTGTTAAATGTTCGAAAAGAAGTTAGCGAAGAAAGGAATAAACCAAAAGGCAATAATTTGTATGAAACATTGTTCTTGAACAATATTTTATTTTAATTGCTACTGATTAATAGTTGAGACAATATTATTAATTAGTAAACGAATTAAATTTGAAAAATTATGTTAGTGAATGTTTACGAGCATCTGAATTTATGTTTTTATTTCTATATTCGGAATGCTGAAGAGTAGCGTGTGGAAAGGTGAGAAAAAATGACGGATGTTCGTAAGAGAATAAAAAAAAAAAAATCAAAGTTCAATTCAATTTTTTTTTAATGCACACCAAGTCACATTTCTCGACCACGAGGACGAAGTTAAATAAAAAACATATATATTTATAAATTCTTACCTCAGATTCTTCGGTAGATTTCCAACTGACGAATTAATTCCACTGATGAGCACATCGGAGACCACTTAAATTGTGTCATAAAAAATCACAGATAATTTCTCCCACTTCTGTGTCATATATCAAGTAACTATATCAATACCAGAAGAAAAAACACCAATTCGCACGATTTATGTTCGAAAATATGAACGTTGATTCGAAATTCTGAAATGTCCACCTCAATATTTAATTACACATGACACGACTACAACCGAGAGATTGCTTCGTTAATTAATTCGTGCCCGCCGCGTTTCTTCTCCCTTTTCTCGACGATAGCGCTAATTAGAAGCATGACAACCGCACCGAAGGCACCAAGTCTTGCCCGATCCTGGTGGTTAGAGTTCATCTAACGTCGATCCTGTAACTCTGTGAGGTTTGTTGCCCCACGGTCTAGAGTAGAAATAGACACGGTCCGTATTCACGCCAATTTCTCGAGTGAATCAGTCTACTCGTGGCCAAGGGTGAAGACAATT
Organism: Habropoda laboriosa; assembly: GCF_001263275.1. NCBI lineage: Eukaryota > Metazoa > Arthropoda > Insecta > Hymenoptera > Apidae > Habropoda > Habropoda laboriosa. Next base: position 4,912,412 of record NW_017100254.1, on the reverse strand, counting down.
CGAGTTCTTTAGTCTTTCTGGCCACAATTAGCTGAACTTGATCCGTCAACGATCGTTTCTATTCATGTTTGGATCAGCAGATGGATTTGTAATGCATTTGCGCGTTTAAGGTGAAGTTGAATTAATTTGTTAGATCTAATTTATGAAAATGAAAGCAAGCTAAAATATTTTAGAAACTTCTGCAGAAAAAGCCTTGGAAAGATTTCGAATTCTGAAGCCCCAATTTTAGAAAATCTTAAAGAACAGTTCATATTTAATTTTCAAAGTTTCCTAAGACAATATTAAGTCCCTAATTAATGAAGATATTAATTTTTCAAAAAATTAAGAGTGGTGGTGGTGAATCTTGAGAAAAACGATATTTGAAAATTCTTTGTCACCACTTTAACTTTTCTTTCCATATTTTGAATATTTTCCAATAATATAAAAACTTAGAATTATTTTAAGAGGGTGTTTTCACCCCTAAGATAGTTTCATTGTCGAAACAGAAAATATTTTCGTTATCAGCATCAACTGAACTACATTTTTGCGAAGTTTCAAATTTTTTTTAAATTTTCGAATTATTTTACAATTCTTTAATCACTCATTGCCTTGAAGCTAATTTCAATCGATTCAGGCTACAAGTTGCGGACAATTCCGGTTGTCCGGAGAGATTTCATTCACTCTGGATTGCGAAGGTTATTATCATAATAATTCGGGTGAAAACGTACAAGGCCACGGAAACCGGTTCCCAGAATTGCCCTTTTACCACCTTTCTCTTAGAACCCTATTGAATACAATTTCAATTTGGAACTTCTTCTTCTCTCGATCTCGTTTCTAACTGTTCGCCTTGTCGTTATAGCTCAGTACATTGGTGTGTTATTAGCCTGATCACAGTTTAATCGTCGCTATTATGTTATTTGATGACACTTTGACGAGGAAGTGCACGTTCGCAGTTTGATGGTTCCTTATCAGATCAAGCACTTCTTATTATAGCAAATCACAGTTTGTTACTTGTTTCAAACGATAATTGTGTTTTCTTCTGTGATAGATTGTGTCAAGTATAATGTATATCTTCTTTGCTTTTCAATTTTTTCTTTCGAGTATAGATTAAAAGATTTAAAAATATTATTGATTTCCGGTTATTGATTGATCCAATTTTGACTTCTTTTTTTTTAATTATTATTGTACTGTTTGTTAATTTCCTTGGAAATTCTGCTTTAAGAAATCATCAGCGAAAATGCTCTTCTTTTCGAAACTCATCAAGTACAAATTTTATGTAATATAATTAAATAAACAGAATTTTAAATTTACGCGGCTAAAAATACTTTTAATAAAACGGCGAATAAACGCTGTATATATTTTTTGAAAATATTATCAAATCAAAATATTTTTAATGACAACTTTGCAAATTATAAGTATGAAAATATAAGTAACGACTACTTTATTTTATAATTATTCCATTTTCATTCGACGAATGTTCGAATTATACTTGAACCATTCTACTAATTTATTTATCATATTTTCCGTTGCCTAAGATTAATTTCTTAAACTGCACGAACGAGATACAATTTGAATTTTAAGTCCTAACGATAATGCATCACTGATAACAAGCTGCCACTGATAAAAGTCTCAGATAGCAGGTATTATCAAACAAAGCTTAAAATACGATTGAAAATTACCCAAATGCTACTAATTAGGTTCTTTATTCTGCATCACATTCCTGACATCTGAAACTCTTCACATTTGAATAAATCAATTCTAAATTCAAGTATGAATTCTAACTAATATTTTTTTGAACAGAGCATTATTTTTTTATATTAATATATCAGATAATTATTAAGAAAATTTCTAATTAATCAATTAATTATCTTCCACAAACAAGATTCCAGGAATCTTTCACAAACTTCCAGATCAATTGGTCAACCTTGAAGTACGACCACACGAACGACACGCCATTTCTTTACACAAAACTAACTATTCGAAGGCAAGGTTCACACAAGAATCTATCCCTCCCTCCCTCTCTTCTTTATACTCTTCCCAATCAATGATACACTGTCGTATAAAATTTTCTTTTACAACTGAAACACAGTTCGAGATGATTGATGGAACGCAATTCAAAGTAACAATATTCTTCACTGTAATTACTTCGTTTCGTTCGATCAATGATTGTCAACTTTTCACCTTATTTTCGACATCTGTGAACGTGATAAGTGACGATATAAACGACGAGTTACTGGTAAGAACTGTTACATTGGTAGAAAGTTCAAACGAAAGTCTATATGCGTTTAGAAGAGAAACTTTTTGTCAAGCTATACAAGGTTATTCGATTAGCAACCTTGTCCTGCGGCAGAGGAAAATGTGTGAGAAAAGTGATACGTCCTTAGAGATGTTAAATTGGCAACAACTCGAACTGTACAGAATGACTAGAGAACACCAACTGAGAGACAGTAGCCAGCTTGTTCGCATAAGTATACAATCGTGAACGACACTTTCAAGGTAGCTCTCCCCACCAATAGATACTTTTCCTGATATTTGGTATTCCGTCGATAAGACGACGATGATGTTGGTAACGTGTGATTAGGTCCTTTATTCGTGAATGTGGAGCAAATGATCAACACGTTAAGCGCCAAGTGTGACAAGAATTGTGTTGCTTTTGGCCACTGGTAATTGAAATATTTTGGTATTTGGTACTTTTCTTTTAAGTGCAGACGGCTTTAATTAAATAATTTTGTATTTATATCGTTTGTGTAGTCTTCTTTTCGACGTTTTCTTATCGTTTTCGTTATGCTAATACCGTGAATGTGCGATTCGATAACTTATGGAAATTTAGGAGTAAGTGCGGAATTTAATTGAATAATTCTGGAAATGAAAATATTCGAAATTTGCTTGCAAATGTTAATCTCTGTTTCAGAGTTAAATTTAACTGTGAAATAATTTTTTGTCTCCTCCAACTTTTTGATCATTTTTAAATATATTTTATCCTTTACAATTCTTCTTATTTGCATATGTGAATATATTCGAAAGCAGTTTATCAGTTTTCAGAAGTATACATTATACCGTTATTTGCATAATATAAATATTCCACAAATTTCATTTAAACAACGTACACTTACACACACACTTCGTATCAGTGTGTGATGACGTCATTGTCAAACATGTTTACAATAGAAGAACAAAACTCGTTAAACAAACGTTATGAATTTTTTATAAATTCCTCTACTGTAATTATTAACACAGTAATTATACCATACATGTTATATTCGTAAATTTCACGTAGTCTTGTAATTTATGCTACATGAACCTCGCAACTTATATCATAAAACTTAAAAAAATATTTTATTTTAATTCATAATAAATTTCTGTTTTTTTTTTATCATAAATTTTAATTGGTAGTTATAAATTTACAATTTATTTTCATAAATTCGCATACGGAATGAGATCACAAAGTATTATGCCAATTTAGAAATGACCTACACCCGGTACAACGAAGTCGGATTTATCTTAATGTTGTTACAAAAGTTAGAACACCCGTTAAATTTGGAATGGTCATACTTGGCACAGTTTCAAAACACGCACGTTCAAAATTATCAAACTGGCTATTTTTTCGTTGGTTTAATGTCCCAGATACACGTGGGACATTACAGATAAAAACAAAAACCACCAAAAAATTTTAATCGCAATTTCCATTACATTTAATTTAAATGACTCTGTAAATTCTCTTTCGTTATAAAGTGATAATTTCAAATGTTCCAAGTATGATCATGCGCGAAATAAAAATGCTCGCATAACCGTTTGTTTTGTAAAAGGATTACAACTGGTCAGGTTCGAAGTATCGCATAATGGCGAAATTATGGAACATTAAACTGTCTTCTTACTGCCACTTAATTATATTGATAATGCTACGTGCAAAGTTACGCAATTTTTCAGATGTGACACTGCTTTAATTGCAGCGAAATGCCAGCCGAGGTTTAATTGTAGCTTTTAAGCGGCAACTTTTAATTACACGTTCTACCAAGTATTCTTACGTGTTTGCTAATAAAACACTCCTTAGTTCCATTCTAAAAAACGTTTCTAATAAATATCATTTTTGCGTATCGCGTTTAACCCTTTCGTTACCAAATTGTTATTTTTTTAAATCTATTATTTATCTACAGTTCATCGCGTAAATTATTGGCCTTAATTTAGTGTAATCACTGAATTAAGATTAATTTTTGTTAGAATATTCAACTGGAAAATATGAATTCTACTGGTCACGAAAGGGTTAATTCGGGGTTGTTCGTGGAGATACATATTGCGTTGTGATCGGTGGACATATTGACTTTACTTTGATATTTTATCAATAATTATATTGCATTACATTTTGAAAATATGTTAAATCTTATATTTGTAACGTTATGAATGTTGCATTCATAAATATAAAGTGCTGTAAATATTATATACATACATAGTAACTGCTACAGTATACAATCATTATTAATAATTAATTATGTAATAATTACCTTATCAATAATTCTTATGGTATTTAAAATACCAGATATATTTATGCAAAATTTTGCAATTTTCCCCGTTAAGAAAATGAAGTTTGAATTCACATTTGGGATTATTATTCTTTGATGAATTAGAAGGGAAAGCATTTCAATCAGTTTGCATTTGAAAAATGTAAGAAAATAATTTTCATTGGTGGCAATTATTCGACGTATTATTAGATCGAGTAACGATAAATATGATTCAGTACGAGCATTAAATTGATCGTTTAAATTTCCTTTATATTATGTTTTATGCCACTCCATTATTCATGCAAGCGTTTTTATGCATTATTCAGGCAGAGTTCCCAAGTAAATTAATTACGTTCATTTTTCTCGGTAATTTCGGTATCAAAGTTATGGAAACAAAGAGTCATTTCGTTTTTTAGACGATTAAATATTGTTTTCTGCGTTGCACGTAATTATCGTCTTACATTATGTGTTAATTTATTTAAGTGAAGAATATTCATTTAAAAATTGGTACTCTAATACTTCTACAAACATTTTGTTTTCCTAACGTAATTTAATTCAAAATATCGAAATTCTTAAAATTGAACAGTAGGTATTGTATATTATAATATTTTATAATTTTCCTACGTATGTGCTTCTATTTACAACATTTAACAAATTACTTTATTAGTTTCTTTATTATTATATATCGATTGATACTGCTATAATTTTAATCTCCTATTTTTTAATTATTAATGTGTTAAATTTGACAAAACTTCAAATGGCAATTTCGAAGAAATTTGTAATTCGTTTTATTGATTTATCGAGTCTTCGTTAAAAATCCTGCTCGTATTAACAGCTAAATCAATGATATTTATGTTGTAATACTCACAACTTAAAATTGCTCCTCGAACAATAATAAAAAAAAATCTTTCAAAACACACGCAGTGTCTGTTTTGCAACGTAAATAATAATCAAATCGCGTAAAAGTATACAACATAAACAATGAACAGAGCAACAAGAAAGAGCTAAGGGCACACTCGAAACCAATCGAGTCACCTCCAAATCATGCAAGTGTTATCCTTGCTCGCGGTGATAATAGTATCGCCATCATACGAAAAAGCACAGCTGAAAACGTCGTCTGTATGACCATCAAGTACTTGTATACAACAGCCACTCTTCACAGACCATAATTTCGACGTTCCGTCTGAGGATGATGTTAACAGGTGTTGACTACTTGGACTGAAACAGACTGAATCAAATTTTCTCATTGGATTTAAGCAATTAAAAAATATTTTTCTTTTTTTCAACAGGTAGATTTTAGCAGAATTTAATAGATTTCAGAAGATTTCAGTAAATTTTGGTAGATTTGAATAGAATTCAGTAGATTTTGGTAGATTTTGGTAAATTTCAGAAGATTTCAGTAGATTTTGATAGACTTGAGCAGAATTTAATAGATTTCAAAAAATTTTGGTAGATTTTGGTTAATTTTGGTAGACTTCGGCAGAGTTTAACAGATTTCAGTAGATTTCAGTACTCTTCACATTCGGTAAAAATCCCAATACTTACAAACGGAAGTGTTCTTGTTAAAAAAATTAATGTAACATGGTTTCAGTACACTTGCCTGATCTAACAGGAAAATAAACCTCAAATTTTTTACAAAACCTAATATTCAATGACAGACAAAATAAATCACGATTGTCAATGTATTTCCAACAAGATCTGTTCACCTTTCGAAACTTCTTCCCGGTGACCTTTCATCAATGCCAACTGCTGAAAATTGGTGCTCACATCCCAAACACGAGCGGTAGTGTCACTGCTCGCGGTCGCCAACTTTTTCCCGTTATTGTCGAAGGTCACGTCGAGTACCTCGTCCTCGTGTTCTCGCAGAGTGGCCAAGCAGGAGTTCATCCTCGTGTCCCAGACTTTGACCGTTTTGTCCATCGACGACGAGGCGATTAACGAGCAGTCGAAATTGTAGACGCAGTTCGACAGTTCTGATCGATGACCGATCAACACGCTTGTACGGCTAAGAAAAGAACAAACAGATGGAATAAAGGAACATCAGTAATCTTATCAAACTTGAATCTCAGAACGATCAAAGATTTCGAAAACGAGCAAAAAGAAAAACAGTCAAGTAACGTACGTTCGTAACTAAGAGTTACGAAATTCAAAGTGAAATTAAGAGTCATAATTCACCCAAATGTCCTTGTGTCCCAAACACTGACAGTACCGTCGAACGAGCCTGTTATTATTTGACTTCCATCGTTATTGAAATGTAGAGCGACTATTTCTGCCGTGTGACCCCTTAGCGTTCCCATTTCGTCACCTATGAAATTAATATTCAAATTTTACATTTGAAAAGTCCAAAAGTAATAATTCTAATTTCTCCTTAAAATGATATTTAATTACTTGAACTTTATTTAGACTTTTATATAGCTACATGTTCCACAGGAAAGTACTTCGAATTGAAAAACTTGCTTTCGGAAGATATTAAAGAGTGTGAAGAGTGGACATTAAAGTGTGCAGAATTTTTTTTTTTTTTTTCCAATAAAATCATGCAACATTTGAGGTCGTTGAGCTCGTCTTATCGTACTTTATCGTTTCGTGTGTAGAAAAGGATATGACACTTGCGATTTAAAAAATCAAACTGACCTTTAAATGACCTTAATGCCTCCCCTAAAGTGAATTCACTCCGACACGCTTTGGTGTCTCTCCCTTCACCTCTTTAGATCTCCCGAAAGCAAGTTTCTCCATTAACGTAGTTTCCGAATTTTGTGAATTATTTATAAATTAAAATGGATCTATAAACTTTAATAACATTCTTTACGCTTTTAACCCTTTCACTGCTTTGAATTGACTGTTTTGAAAATTTCCTGGTACTATACTGTTGAAATCTCTTTGGTGCACTTCCACCTTAATTCGATCCTTTACGCGTTTCCATCTTAATTTAAGAAACCGAATTTTAAAACTGTGCGGATGAAACAACAAATCTTACAGCCGTGGTTAAAAATTTATCGTCTGTCTCACACACGTTGGGTATGAAACTCTGTTGCAGCGAAAGGGTTAAGATACGAATTTTAATATAATTTGTTTAAATATAGGTAGATAGATACCGGTGGCTAGTTGAAAAATTTTCGACGTCATATCCATCGAACCTGTGGCAACTTTGCTATTGTTAGGTGAGAATTTTGCGACAACTACTTGAGCATCGTGACCCCACATTGTTTGCAGGCAGTGACCTATTCGAGAGCACCAAACCTTTGCAGTTTTGTCGAACGAACCAGTTAGGATTTTGTCTCTAAAATGTAAACGTGGGGTTGTTACGTCGGGAGGGTTGAAAGAGGACTTTGCAAAGAATTAATTTTCGAGTAGAATTATAGTATCTAACGATCAGGATAAAAGGAAGAAATGTTTTTTTGTAAATGTCATTTTTTGCACATAACATGCACATAATTTTTCCTGTTGTATGTTATAGCTAACATTACTGTGCACTCATCCATGTATAATACGAGTATGGTCTTGAAATGAGGTTGGATACCAAAATTTGAAGTCAAAGGTGAGATTTACATTCAATTTTGTCATTTTTTCCATCAAATAAATTTTTCTGCCATCTTTGAAACCATTTAAATTACGTGAGAAATATTTCTCGTATTATCACAGATAGAGAAGATACTTAGGTGGCCTGTTTCACACGAAGCGCCCTGTACATGCATGCACGAGCAGTGCTCAAAGGAGACGTACGAAGTTGTGTTGTTGAAGGACACGGTGTACACCGCATTCTGATGGCCTTCGAGAGTAAGAAGCTCCGTTCCATTGTCAATGTCCCAAACTTTACATGTTCGGTCATAGCTGCCTGTCAGGCATCTGTTGAAGAAAGTTCCTTTCACTCGTAACAGCAGAAGGATAATCGATAAGCCAAATAAAGAAAGGAGTATATTTACATTGTATTAAGTAAGAGATTGTTTTATGTAAATGAAATTAATTTATTTGAGATGTGTTTGTGAAAAGTCTGATATTTGAGATATTTTTGAAAAAAAGAAAAAAAATTGTTATATGACATGTATAAATAATATTGTAATACAAATTAAAATGTGAAAAATTGTAGTTGTGTAAATTACAAAGCTGAACAATTGTGTGATTTGGAAAGTAAGGAAAAAGGATGAAGTTTTAATGCTTTATATACACTCTTCGATGCAATTAAAAAAGAAAGCAATTTTGTATACTAATTTGTTGGAAACTTGGCGAGAAATTTATATCTACAATCCCCAGATGACAAAGAAGCTATTCTCTTTAGAAAAACTTTTCAGAGAATGTACACAGTAATTCTGAAATAGATGGTCAAACTTTAGAAGCTTGTTCCGCTTACTTTAAGGATGAAAAAGGTAATATGAATACAGTTGCAAAAATGCTTCTCTTTCAAATAAAGAGATACCTTTGCGATAAAATTTTACAACAAGTACCATTATTACTATTTTAGTTAAAAAAAAAAAAAATGACCGTTTTTTTAATAAACAATACCTTTTTCAACCAAATTTCAATCATTTTTCCCTTTCAATGTCCCAAACAAAGTATATGCAAATTTCAGATTTGTGCAATTTCATTTTTAATATTATTTGCATAAATTTTTATCTCGAAAACGTATATTGACGTCAAAATGTCGAAATAGTGATTTGACGATACTAAAAATTGTTAAAGGAAAATGTAGAAATGGTTACCATTTGCCCAAAACAAGGATTAAAGTGTTGCAATTTCTTTCTTTTTTTTTGCAAGCAGTGTATTTTCAAGTTACTTGATGGAGTATAGTAGAATAAGAGTGACGACGTAGGATGGAATTAAAATTGTAAGAGTACTCGAAGAATCTTATTCGGAAGGTACCTTTTACCTAGTTTATCGAACGCGACATTCGTAAGAGGCAGAAGATGGGTATGCAACGTTTTGTATTTGTAGTAGCGCTTCGTGTTTGTGTCGCAAACTTTGGCCTGCAACTTCTGCAGGGTCTCCACTAACTGCTCCATTACATTTTCGGTTATTACGGGCTCGGCTGCTTTTATGCTCTCCGCTAATGCTCTTATGTCCGTTCTGCAAAACGACACGTACACTCTCGTCTACTTCCCGCCAAGTAATTATACACCTACGTGGCTTTTTTTAAATAACCCAACCCCAAGTTTCGGTGTAACTGTGACGTGATACTGGAATGTTTGTATTTATCAGTGTCTGAAATGGACACTGTGTTTTGACGTTTAGAACAACCGAATAATTATTTCTGAATTTTTTAATTTTTAATTACTTTTGAATTACCTAATTGGTACAGAATAATTTTCAAAGGGATGAAAGAACAGTATTCCTGAATCGGTAAAACAGAATGAATAAACAGAAATATTGTAACTTAAGTTTTTGCGTAAAAAAAGAGAAGAGACGAAATATTTTGTACTTTCCCGTTATTAATGCAACCGGAAATACTTCTACGACATGAAACAGGGGCAGTATCGATGGAATATAAATTCCTCGAAAGAAATAAAAAGCTTAGAAAAACATTCTTAAAAGATAGAGGTATATTAAAAGATTTAATTACTCAGCAGACAAATCCAGAAGATCGATCATTTTGGTCTTGACGTCTTGACCCTGCGTGTACTCCAAGGCAAGGCCTGGAACGAAAGGTATATGCACAGAGAATAGTGTTTTCGAGAACATGCGTTAATTTCACCGAAATTCGCGTCACTCGAGTGGCATACCTGGCGGAAAGTAACGAAGCAAAAATTTTAACAACTTCATGTGGACATTCTAATTATAACCGGAGTCTAGTGTTTCAGACACATTAGCTAGATTAAACGAAAGACTCGAGATTTAATTATGAAACGTAATTGACGTGACGTGCGTGACCATAGGTATATTACACGCGAATTGTGTAGAGGTCCATTTGATCCGCAGCTGTCAGTGCAGTGACCAGCATTTGTCGATCGTACGCATCCAACTGTCTCTACGGTGTAATTGCGAAAATAGCTGTACCACGCGTTACCAAGGTACGTTTGATCGATTCTAATAACATCTCGTGTCAAAATTTCGTGACTAATTGCGAGTGCGCGATCGAAAACGTTGAGAGAAATATCTAATTGAAGGATTTAGAGCGATAGATTGTAATAACAGACGAGATATATAGCATAGGTCTATCACCTAATGTATTTTTTGGTCCCACGTCTCGGGGGCCAGCAAGACCCCTTATCATTTTCGTATCGTTTCCAACGTTACCGATTCTACGTAGAATAAGAATACAACATTAGTAGTGGTTGGAAATAGAACTAAATCTTATAATCCCACACCAAGTGTAGAATTCTGTACTTCGTCTGTACGTTAGAAATATCTGCAAGATATATTATTCGTATAAAATTGACTTATAAATAGTTATCTTACGAGCATAGTTTTCAATAAAATACTCTTATCTGTATTAACGTTTTTATTTGAAATTTAAATATATCATACGATATAAAAATAGTTTAATTCTATATTCCTCAGCATAGGACAACAAATTTGTACATTCATACATTTCAGGTACATATCGATGAACACTGTCAGAGCAATTGCTTATTGTTTTAATGCAGCCTAAATTGGTCCCATGAAAACAATTTTTATAGGACGACGAATAAAAATGCGTGTAAATTAAAAAATCACCCAATGGGGTATTGCTGTGTTATGGAATTACAGAGTTCTTTGTAGTAGTATTTCATTTTACAATGTACTATTTACATTAAGTTCGGGCTATGTTGTATGAACTTCTTCTCCCAAGATTCTGCGGACACATTTCTTTCTCGATTGGTGAGAACGTGTTAATGAAACTATACTGAGTTTTGTGAAATTGTTCGCGTTCTCTTTACAGTGCCTATTTTACAGTTGTTTACGTTGCTAGCAAATCTCAATGAGTTCAATGTTTCATTGAAACATTCATCTAGAGGCGATATGTTTAACAGCATCAGAGTCTTTGAATTACCACCCAGAGACGGCATTAATAAATGAGTAAGCTTTGAGTTTCTGTACGGAATATGTTCTTGTTTCTTCAAAAGAGCGAGAATAACATTACCCAGATTCGCCAGCGATTTATTAATATTTTTCGTTTCTGTCACTCGAATACATTCCTCGCCTTTCAATCGTTCAGAACCTGCTAAGTCGACTAAGTTCAGATTTCCTATCGAAATCTCTTCTTTCGTCTGATGCCTTCCAATAAGTTTTATTCTAGCCACCGAATGCGATCTAGACGATCTGAAAAATTAAATTTCACAACCATTCATGAATCTATTACATTTGTATTTGTAAAACAAAACATGTAAGCATACCGTTCGTTTGACTGAGTAGCAGCAACTGCCCTATTACGTTGTGCTGTTAAAAGGCACTCGTGCAGTTGTTCAGGACTATGTATTTCCTCTAGATGGAGATTACTCACGTATACATCACGCCCTTTACTATCGGCCATTCGGATTTCATGCATTTTTGATTGAGGATCGAGTAAATCGACAATATGCTCGTTGTAAATTTCAAGGAAACTGGCTTCTATTTTATATTCCCAGCCAAGCAATTGAAATTCTTTCATTTCTTGGAATATATGTCGTACCTGAAAGAATAACGAAAACATACTGTTTCGTATTACAACTGACAAATAATATATACTGATTATGATATATCACACCGTTCTAGGTATCATGCCTTCCATATCAGTGCCCGGTAAACCTTCCATGGTGTACGTTTTACCAGAACCAGTCTGGCCATATGCAAATACACAAACATTATATCCTTCTAAGGCAGACTGAACTAGCATGGCTAATTCTTCGAAAACGGTTTCTTGTTTAGTCGATGGCGGAAAGATTTTATCGAAAGAAAATTCCTGTCGAGCTCTTTTCAATTTTCCACAACTAGCTCCTTCAGGTCCATCAGATTTACCGATTTCGATAGTGCATTCATCTACAAAATTCATGGTACACAACCTGTGGGTAATATAAATGGCTTTTTTAGAAAATTTTTTTACATTTGGAAATTAAACATTAACATATATGAAACACATACGCTTTGTCGAGTTCTTTTGGAGTCCTAGGACGCACCCTGCAGAAAACTCTGATATTTCCTTTCAGTTCTTGTATAGCATTATGTAAAACTCTACGATCTTTATCCATTGTATGAATCAAAGCTTGTAACTCATTTTTAGTTATATTTAAATTTTCATTAATCTTTACCTGAGCCTCTAATCTTGTCTCTAAATCTTTAATTACAGATTCATGCTTTTGCAGTAAGATTTCTTGAGAACTGCATTTCTTTTTAAAGGTTTCCAATATGTTTGAAACATTCTGACAGGAATCCTCTGATTCTTTTAGGCGTTTAGTTAAATCCCCTGCTTGTACTTGTACCTTATTGAACTCCACTTCTAATTCTTTTAGTTCATTATCTAATACCTTATTCCTAGTTTCATATTCTTCTATTTTTGTTGTATACACAGTTTCATTTGCCTGTAACATATTTACTTGTTCTTGTAGTTCAATGTACTTTGATGCAGTTTCTTTATATTTTTGTCGTACATCAGACAATGTGTCATGTGTATGAGCCAATCTACCCTTTATGTCCCACTTACAAGGTTTAGGTGCATTACCATTTTGCAATTTTCTATCAATGGTATTCTGACTAGATTTATTTGTTAATGCAGTGCCACTTTGTTGAACAAGTGGTTTAACAGCAGGCCTATTAAATGGTTTCTTAGCCTCTCCGTGCATTGTGGTTGCAGAAACTGGCTTTTTCACAGCTTTAGTAGCAATGGATGACATGGTTTTTGATCTGGTAAGATTTTGTTTAAGCAATTTCTCATTTGTAGCCTTTGTGTTAATGTTCATTGTACTCTTTGCCTTTTTCAACACATCAGGAACACCACTAGAACTTTCATGTGACATGATACTTTGATCCTCTGTTGTTTTTTGATGAGTCTTTTTGGTAGTACCTCTCATTGTGCTAATAATTTTTGTTAAATTGACTTTTGGCTGTGGTAAGTGTGATTTTATCTAAACATATTTATTTCCGTTAATAAAAATATAATAAAAATAAACTGCATACTACAAAAATTCAATATAGCCCACACATGCATTACCAACACTTTCAACACATTCTTTAATTATTATAAAACGAATCTATTCATCTTCACCGTACATGCTTCCTTAAATCACACCTTATCTTAAAGTACTTAGAAAACGATTGTCAAATCAATTCTACAAGAATTCATTTTGATAAATACGAATTCGATTACTTAAAATTGGATTATACAAATTTTAAGATACATTGTTCGTGATGAAAAGTATATATACGAACAATTGTAACAACAATATAATAAAACAAACCTTTCCTAAAATAATACTATCAAATCCTCGCAGTCACACGTCTACAAATTTACCGTCAAATTACCTAATATTGTCTGAACATTGAACTTATTTAACGTGCGAATGTATGTCTTTCATTACGTATGTAACATAAAATCGAATTAATTATAATTCTCGCAGAAATTGTCAAGAACGACGTTTTATTTTGCTTCGCAGAAGCTGAACGGCGGTTAAATAACATCCGCTACATTTATTTGAACTTAAATTTGGCTGAATATAACCAATCAAAGATCAGTAAGTACGACAACCAATCATTGGAGAGTATATAAAAGTCTTCACCAATTCTCATGAAAGCAATTTGCGCAAGATTCTTCATTACATCGTACCTAAAAGCATCAACTGTACAATGAAATTCGTTTTCTTGCATGTAACGAACCCATGAATTTTCTTTAGTATTGTTTGTGCACATGTAATCAAACGATTTTTGAATTGAATTGTTATTTAAATAAAACAACGATTGAACTTTTAAAAAATTTGTAAAATTTAAACTTGTAAAAAATCCCGCCTGTGTATATGTACATTCTCATGTAAATTTCAAACAATGTAATACTTTTTAAAATTCGTAAAAATGTTTTCTCTGGACAACTATAAAATAGTTCTTGCATAATAAAAATAACCTTTTGTGTTAGATAAAGAAAAAGATATCGCTGCGGATGTAAACTTGGCGAATGGGTTGTCGGTTGTTGCTCCCACGTGGCAACAATTTTATGATTTTTCGAATATGCTCGACAACAAACAAACTTTCCTGCCGAATTCCTAAATAATTACTAATCACTAATTTGATGAAATAATGACAGATAAATAATTCGGACTGTGTGTGTGCTTTGAGAAAAAACAAAGATTTGAATGTATTGAATGCATTATCTTTAATAGTTATACATTGCTACTTATTTAATAATTACGAATTTCATCGGTACATCAGTAATCCTCTGTTTGTCTTTGTACCTTATCCATTTTTACTTGTAATTCTTTCTATTCAGCAATGGATGACATGATTTTTGATCTGATAAGAAGAGTTTTATTTTCCTTTGTACCCTTTGTATTAAACTTCATTGTAAATTGCAATGTGTAAAAGCTAAGAGTGAGACGTTGTTGTAAAAGAGTGAGAATGTTATTGCCTCATAATCATTTGTATTTCTTTTCATATGTATCTATACATTTTGTACAGTTATCTTACAATAAATAATTGATTTTTTTTTCATAAATAATTGCATTTCTTCATTTTCTCTGATGTTGAAGTTCTTTCCTTGATTTCTATGTTGGCTTGAGAGTACCATCTGTAATTCACACAAGGAGAATGCATGCAACAATTTTATTTAATACTTTCAATAATTATAAACTACCATCTGAATTGTTAATTAGCAAGAGACACTGATTAAGTATTCTGCAATTAAAGTACTTAAACATAAAATAGAGACTTTATTATAATACCTCTACACTATAAGTAATGTTAAAGAAATGAAAACTTTATTATAAGTATTAACTTTTTTTAAACTACGCACTACATGCAATAATGCTCTAACGAAAAATAATTACTATTGAAAATAGAAAATTTGACGAATTTCTATTTTATAAATAAACTAACTTGATAATACCTCATTTCCGGTGATGCTCTCGATGGTACTCTCGATCCTTCGATAATCTTGGAATGATTCACCTTTTCCGTTGTTCTGGACCAGAAGCTATTGACTGCTGCTAAATTTTTCCTCCACTGTCTGATGCCTTTTCCATGCCTTTCCAAGTGCAAGAATTCATCGCACACAATAAAATATATTAGATAATCAATAAATTATACGTAATCAGAGCTATTTAAAACAAACACTATAAAGAAAATGGATAAAATTACCAAAAAATTGCAAAGTAAAAATTGTTAAAACTTAACTCGATCTAAACGTAACCTCAATTTAACAATTACCCGCTAAAAGTTACAACTTTCTATTTGGTCTCGTTTATGCATTGGAAATGCAAATTAAAGTACTTCTTAAATTAAAACTGTATATATAAAAAGAAATTGCATGGTTCATTGCTAAACTACGTTAAATTAATGCTATTATTGTACCTTTAATCGGGTCTGCATTTTGACAATGAGTAAGACAAGGGAACCGATAGAAAGAAACAAGGATAACACTAGAGAAATGAGTTTGACAAGGAAAGAAGTGGGGGTAGAGAAGGATAGCACTGGAGTAATGAGTAAGACAAGGAAAGATATAGGGATAGACAAGGATAGAAAATTTGAAAAAGCGAAACTAACGCCATCTAGCGTTTAGTGACGAGAACTACGATTTTTTAATAGGATAACAGGATATAAACAGAGGTATTAGACAAGGATAGCACTAGTGTGCGACAAGGAGAGAGAGAAAACGTTTCCTATTGGCTGGCGGGCCGCTGAGCTCCGCCAATCAGGCCCTTAGTCAAGCCGGGCAGGGAAAAATTATTAATAACTTAATAATTAGGATAATTTTATGAACTTTTAGAATTGAAGAATGAAGTATGGACCTTTAGCAACTTTCCCATATAGTTTTTAGTGCGCCAGACCTCTTCAATAATTTGTTATTAACAATTTTAGTACGTGATGTCGGGAACGATACCGCATACCGTCAAGTATCTTTACGGTTTTTCAATAATTTCATAGCTTTCTACTAAATTCTCGTGCAAATAACTATATGCGTCTGAAAGACAGCTCCTTTAGCTACATTCTTTTGTAATTTTTATTAACGTATTCGGTTTAGTTTAGGAGTTATTAAATATTACATGGGACCGTCCCCTATTCATCGTATTCGAGTATAGTCAACCGTTATAAACAATTGCTAATATTTAATAAACCACACCACTTACGGTTACCAAACTAATTGCAGAATATAGATAAAGGTTCATTCTACATTCTACATCCTTTAAAGTGCATAATTAATCACGCATTTCTATGGAAGTAGCGAAAATGTGTTACACTTGAATGCGACGCGTATATTACTTTTACGGTTTTTCAATAATTTCATAGCTTTCTACTAAATTCTCGTGCAAATAACTATATGCGTCTGAAAGACAGCTCCTTTAGCTACATTCTTTTGTAATTTTTATTAACGTATTCGGTTTAGTTTAGGAGTTATTAAATATTACATGGGACCGTCCCCTATTCATCGTATTCGAGTATAGTCAACCGTTATAAACAATTGCTAATATTTAATAAACCACACCACTTACGGTTACCAAACTAATTGCAGAATATAGATAAAGGTTCATTCTACATTCTACATCCTTTAAAGTGCATAATTAATCACGCATTTCTATGGAAGTAGCGAAAATGTGTTACACTTGAATGCGACGCGTATATTACTTTTACGGTTTTTCAATAATTTCATAGCTTTCTACTAAATTCTCGTGCAAATAACTATATGCGTCTGAAAGACAGCTCCTTTAGCTACATTCTTTTGTAATTTTTATTAACGTATTCGGTTTAGTTTAGGAGTTATTAAATATTACATGGGACCGTCCCCTATTCATCGTATTCGAGTATAGTCAACCGTTATAAACAATTGCTAATATTTAATAAACCACACCACTTACGGTTACCAAACTAATTGCAGAATATAGATAAAGGTTCATTCTACATTCTACATCCTTTAAAGTGCATAATTAATCACGCATTTCTATGGAAGTAGCGAAAATGTGTTACACTTGAATGCGACGCGTATATTACTTTTACGGTTTTTCAATAATTTCATAGCTTTCTACTAAATTCTCGTGCAAATAACTATATGCGTCTGAAAGACAGCTCCTTTAGCTACATTCTTTTGTAATTTTTATTAACGTATTCGGTTTAGTTTAGGAGTTATTAAATATTACATGGGACCGTCCCCTATTCATCGTATTCGAGTATAGTCAACCGTTATAAACAATTGCTAATATTTAATAAACCACACCACTTACGGTTACCAAACTAATTGCAGAATATAGATAAAGGTTCATTCTACATTCTACATCCTTTAAAGTGCATAATTAATCACGCATTTCTATGGAAGTAGCGAAAATGTGTTACACTTGAATGCGACGCGTATATTACTTTTACGGTTTTTCAATAATTTCATAGCTTTCTACTAAATTCTCGTGCAAATAACTATATGCGTCTGAAAGACAGCTCCTTTAGCTACATTCTTTTGTAATTTTTATTAACGTATTCGGTTTAGTTTAGGAGTTATTAAATATTACATGGGACCGTCCCCTATTCATCGTATTCGAGTATAGTCAACCGTTATAAACAATTGCTAATATTTAATAAACCACACCACTTACGGTTACCAAACTAATTGCAGAATATAGATAAAGGTTCATTCTACATTCTACATCCTTTAAAGTGCATAATTAATCACGCATTTCTATGGAAGTAGCGAAAATGTGTTACACTTGAATGCGACGCGTATATTACTTTTACGGTTTTTCAATAATTTCATAGCTTTCTACTAAATTCTCGTGCAAATAACTATATGCGTCTGAAAGACAGCTCCTTTAGCTACATTCTTTTGTAATTTTTATTAACGTATTCGGTTTAGTTTAGGAGTTATTAAATATTACATGGGACCGTCCCCTATTCATCGTATTCGAGTATAGTCAACCGTTATAAACAATTGCTAATATTTAATAAACCACACCACTTACGGTTACCAAACTAATTGCAGAATATAGATAAAGGTTCATTCTACATTCTACATCCTTTAAAGTGCATAATTAATCACGCATTTCTATGGAAGTAACGAAAATGTGTTACACTTGAATGCGACGCGTATATTACTTTTACGGTTTTTCAATAATTTCATAGCTTTCTACTAAATTCTCGTGCAAATAACTATATGCGTCTGAAAGACAGCTCCTTTAGCTACATTCTTTTGTAATTTTTATTAACGTATTCGGTTTAGTTTAGGAGTTATTAAATATTATATGGGAGCGTCTCCTTTTCATCGTACTCGTGTATAGTGAACTGATATAAACAATCGCTAATATCTAATGAACCAGACCACTTACGGTTACCAAACTAATTGCAGAATATAGATAAAGGTTCATTCTACATTGTACATCCTTTAAAGTGCATAATTAATCACGCATTTCTATGGAAATAACGAAAATGTGTTACACTTGAATGCGACGCGTATATCACTTTTACGGTTTTTCAATAATTTCATAGCTTTCTACTAAATTCTCGTGCAAATAACTATTTGCGTCTGAAAGACAGCTCCTTTAGCTACATTCTTTTGTAATTTTTATTAACGTATTCGGTTTAGTTTAGGAGTTATTAAATATTATATGGAAGCGTCTCCTTTTCATCGTACTCGTGTATAGTGAACTGATATAAACAATCGCTAATATCTAATGAACCAGACCACTTGGGGCTTCCAGTATAAACAATTGCTAATATTTAATAAACCACACCACTTACGGTTACCAAACTAATTGCAAAATATAGATAAAGGTCCATTCTACATTCCTCATGCTTGAAAGTACATAATTAGTCCTGCGTTTCCATTGAAATAACGAAAATGTGTTACGCTTGAATGCGACGGGTATAATTTTCACCTAAAGAATTTTTAATAACTCCTGAACTAATTGGAATATGTTAATAAAAATTATATGGGAATATAGCTAAGAGAGTTGCCTTCCCGACGCGCATAGTTACTTGCATGGGAATTTAGTAGGAAGCCATGAAATTATTAAAAAACCGTAAAGGTACTTGAAGCAATGCGGTGTCGTTCTCGACATCACCTACTAAAATTGTTAATAACTAATTATCTAAAGTGTTTAGAGCACTAAAAACTTCATGGGAAAGTTGCTAAAGGTCCATACTTCATTCTTCAATTCTAAAAGTTCATAAAATCATCCTAATTATTAAGTTATTAATAATTTTTCCCTGCCCGGCTTGACTAAGGGCCTGATTGGCGGAGCTCAGCGGCCCGCCAGCCAATAGGAAACGTTTTCTCTCTATCCTTGTCGCACACTAGTGCTATCCTTGTCTAATACCTCTGTTTATATCCTGTTATCCTATTAAAAAATCGTAGTTCTCGTCACTAAACGCTAGATGGCGATAGTTTCGCTTTTTCAAATTTTCTGTCCTTGTCTATCCCTATATCTTTCCTTGTCTTACTCATTACTCCAGTGCTATCCTTCTCTAGCCCCACTTCTTTCCTTGTCAAACTCATTTCTCTAGTGTTATCCTTGTCTTTCTTCGCTATTGTTTTCCTCGTTATCCCTATTATATTTAATTGATACTTATAGTCAATTTTTAATTGCTTTAACCTGACTAATAATGTAGATAGTAAAATACAATTTCTGGTTTATTCTCAAGTGCTTTAATTATAGAATAATTAGTTTTTTGTTAAATAACAATTTAGATAGTAGTTTCTAATTATTGAAAGTATTAAATAAATTTGCATGATTTAATTTGATAAAACATCTTAATTTATTAATTTCGCATTGAATTAACAACTGCCTGCAGTGGATTAATTAGAAATTGTTTATAACTTTTATTTAACACTTGAAAATTAATGGAAAGGTCTTCAATATCAGGAAAAATGAAGAAATACAATTATTTATAAAAAAATCAATTATTTATTGTTTAATAACTGTACAAAATATATTTTACAAGATGTTTAAATATACTACTATTGTTTTACAGCATTTTACTCTATTCATTTCTCTTATGCACACCATACCCATTTCCTTTCATGAAACATTCATTCTTTAAGTAATATATCATTACAAAATTAAATAAACTAAGTGGTTATAGTGTAGAGAGTGATGTAATGGGTGTCGGAACGACCGATGAATGGGATGAATACGACGGGGAATGGTGACGATTTTTATTTGAAAGTTCTTCTAATTCTAAAGCAGAAATAATGGAAAAAACTCTGGCTTTAGCTATTGCTTGAGTGTATGGAGAAAGCTTTTTTACTGTTAATGCTATACTTTTAAAAAATAAATCTATATCATCCTCTTGTTGTTGCTGCTCCGGACTTTCACTCTTGCTTTTTAGAATGTAATTCATCAATACTGTTGATGCTGTTTCTGTTTCTCCTTTTATTTTCCTTCCAGCTAATATTTCTGGTGGTACATCAGAATTTTTAGGTGACAATAGTATTTGTGTTACATTGGAATCTGCTGTTGAAGTTGTATTGCTGGTATCTAGTTCATTGTTTGATTCATCACTGGTGCGTATTGAAGTAACAGTTTCCCTTTCTTTGATGTATGGGTCTAAAAATAACATCTCATCTTCATATTTCCACTTCTTTATTTTATGTGTGGCTTGTCCACTTTTTTTGCCTCTTTTCTTCTTCATAGCTCTTCGGTAGCTGTCTCTCAAATTAGTCCATCGCTTTTTGACTTGTTTAGCTGAAAAAATCAAATGAAGTTATTAATTATCATCAGTATTATAATAATTAGAGCTAACATACAAGTTGTTTTTCAGATTTTTAGCAATCAGTTTTTAGCAATTTATACAGAACCATAAAATACAGTTATCAATTACAGCATGCTACTTCAGTTATTGTGATTGAGGTTTGCAATGTGATAATTAAATATCTCTCGTCAGAGCAAGTGGATAATGTTTGTTCAATTAAGGAAAAAGTCAAATATGATATATCCTTGCCTGGTTCATTTAAAATCCTCCCAATTTCCGTCCAGGCATCCTCCTTTTTGTCATTGTCACTATACGTTTCGTCTTCTTTATCGTATAAAAATCTACATCCTCTTACTAATTCTATTAATTGTTTGGTGCGCATCGTAAACACTCTTATCTGAATTCGAAGTCACTTGTAAATATCTTTGAAAGCCCGAGTGAATCTAATAAAATTTTCATGGTCCATGTCCACAGAGACTCTGAATCAACCTTAGCACCATGATTCATAATTTTAAAATTTTTAAACCTATCAGTTTTCCCCGGTGCATTCAGTCACGTATCGTACGAAACAAAACATTTTTGCCGAGAAGACTAGTCTGTCTGAAATGTAACAATATTACCATCTGTATACAGTAATGCTTGTCTGAACGAAATAGTCCCGTATCTGAACCAATAATATAAATCCACCTTAACATCAGTTGCAGCACATAACACAGACGAAGTACAGAATAGACCTATCAGCCAATGCATTTTTTTGTCACGTCATGGGGGCTCTAGAGCCCCCTTATCATTTACGTGTCATTTCCAATGTTCCCGATTCAACATAGAATAAGATTACGAATAATGTAAAGGACAGGATATCTTATGATCGCACACCAAGTATAGAATTCTATACTTCTATAATAAATACATATTAGATTGATCGAAAAGTTCTATTGTTTTACTTTCAAAGAAAATACATCAAGGTTTTTTAACGAAACTTTCATTAATCTGTGGTATAATATTTATCGTTACTTATAATTAGTTTTTGTGTACCCAGCAATTTATTTATTCCCTTTATGTAAAGTTTCTCATTCTTGCGATTATGTTCGCAAGTTGATTTTCAACATTAAAGTTTTTCCCCTATTAACGAATTGTTGAAGAATTTTATTAGATGATATATACCAAGTTGGTCCAATTAACATCATTATGAACAATAGTTGGTTTACCGGTACATGTTTCATTGTCAAGGCTATTTATCAGCAGTCTACAGATTTCGCTCGCTGTTGATAAAGTTAGCCAACCTTTAGAAGATAAACGTAAACCATAACTTTAACGTTAAATATCTCGGAAATTATTGATCGTCTGGCCCTAAAACCGGATACTATTAGCTTCAGTATTTAAAGTTTTATTATTGTGCAAATGCTCGTCAGAAAGTCAACGTAACACTTTAGGACCTTTTGCTGTCAATGAACAACACTGATAAAAAAAAAACACTACACATTATCAGCTGATCCTTGATTACTGTCATATTGTCATAGAAACGTAATTAAATTTTATTATAGATAACAACGGTGACTAGAGAAACGTTTAATAGATGCAACAGTTTCAATACACTCTATCATGTACATAAATAGTTTTGACATGAAGCCAGTCTGATGCAGTTCGAATATAACCTCATATAATTTGAAAGAGACTGATCCTTAAGTTTTATTCGTAAATTAAATCGTAAATAAATTGAAGTGAAATAATGTCAGTGGACCATAATGAAAAATATATTTTTGAAGCTGAATGGTATGACAAAATAGCCACTATTTTAAAGAAGTTTTATCTTTACTATTATCCGTCCGATAATACAGTTGAACTGGTACGTTTCACGTAATATTTTCTCATATTAATTCTTTTAAAATTGCAAATTAATGATTGTGTAACTTTTCAGTTTGATATAAAAAGCAGGAAAACATTTTTAAGAAGGACAAAATGCGAAGGTATTCAGGCAAAAGATTTTTATGTAGGTGCTACTGTAACAATATTTTCACGAAGCATAAGAATAACAGATTATGCGGATTGTGTTACACGGACAAAATTACAAACAAAAATGCAAAAGTAAATTATTATTTCTAACATTATAAAAATTTGTATTTATTAACTTTCTTAAATTATTTTTTATTTTTTAGGACACTTGCAATGTTGAAACCTAGTGTTGTTGATAAATTAGGAGAAATATTAAAACGAATAATTGCCAATAATTTTCACATTGCAAATATCAAAATGGTTAAACTGTCTCTGGAAGGAGCAACAGAATTTTATAAAGATAAGGATGAAACCAATAAGACGTAAGATACAAATTAATATTAAATGCACCTTTAAGTGTTAAGTATAAGTTCTATTTTCTGTATTTTTGATTAGGTATATGGTAAATTATCTCACTTCGGGTCCTATTGTAGCTTTAGAATTATTAGGTGATCATGCAATTACTCGTTGGAATGAAGTAATAGGACCAGAAGATAGAGAAGAAGCTGTATTAAAATCTCCATCTTCACTTAGAGCACTTTATGCTAAAGATAATATTCACAATGCAGTACATGGCTCTGAAAATGAAGAAGCAGCAGAAAAAGTTTGTATTACTTTTTAATATTTATACTGAACTGATGATATATCAATCTAACATTTTGGTTTTCTCAGGAATTACAATTTTTCTTTCCTTCTCAAAAGTCTGGCAAAAAGGGACCACCAAATACAGCAACATTGGAAAATTGTACTTGCTCTATTATTAAACCACATGCAGTTCAAGCTAAATTGATTGGTATTGGATAACATTTTAAACTCCTGTACTTTTTTCTAACAAAAGCTGCATAATATTTTGTTGCTTATTAATTCAGGCGATATTATTGATGATATACAAAATGCTGGTTACTCTGTTACTGCTGTGCAACAATTTTATGTTAATGCATTTGATGCAGAAGAATTTTTAGAAGTTTATAAAGGGGTTCTCCCTGATTATGCAGTATGTTTACATTAAATTATTCTAATTTTTAATTGTAAGAAATATGTTTGTTTTTTACGAAGTATTGTCACTAGGCAATGGTAGGAGAACTACAATCAGGACCATGCATTGTTATGGAAATAAAACATAAAGATGAAAAATATAATGTTCAAGGAGAATTTAGAAAGTTATGTGGACCTATGGATCCAGTGAGTGTAGATTATATAAATATTTTTCTTTTTTTTTCTTTTATGAT
>NW_017100254.1:4848156-4887706 GCF_001263275.1 Habropoda laboriosa | reverse complement strand
AGGATTTTTCTTTTCTTTTCTTTTATGATATTTATATTATTATTTAATAAAGGACATTGCACGGCAAGTAAGACGAGATACTCTTCGAGCGAAATATGGGAAAACCAAAGTACAAAATGCTATACATTGTTCTGATTTACCAGAAGATGGATCTTTAGAGGTGAAATAAATCTACTCTACTTTTATATAAGTGCAATATATCACATATGTTGTATGTAATTTACATATGTATACTTATTCGTTTTATTTAGGTGGAATATTTTTTTAAAATCCTTGACAGCAGTTAATACTGAGAGCCAACATTGCACAAAATATTGACTATCACTTACTATTATTTGTATTGTTGCCGATATTTTATATGTATTAAAGAAATGCTATACGTTGCCTTTCACGAATACTATCCTGTTGTGCCGCATAAATTTTATTGAAAAACAAATCGATACAAGTCAGTTGCTATTATGTTTATGTTTAATTAAGTCGCATATATGTAAAATTCTAATCTACTTTTTTATAATAAAAGATACTTCAGTAACCGTCTCCTTTTAATTATCCATTAAGTGTAAAGGAGCTTTTTATCTACACATTTCATACACTACTAAAAAGACCATTGGATGAAAGCTTGAAACTGAAAAGCACAGCAATGCAATTATTGATTAATCTGTTGTGATTATCATAAATTATATTAAACTTTCAGTGAACTTATATACTTCAATTATGAAATATTTTTTTAATTAGTTACATTCACAACGTACATTCTTCAAATAACTATTCTCTGACAAGTATATAATCAATCAGAGGCCATGGTGGGATAAGAGCATCTGGAATGTCTCTAGAAGCCAATTTCGTAACGTTTCACTTTTACGAGCAAACGTCGGCTACGGATAGCACTTTAATTTTCTCGGAGTTTTATGAAATCGGCTACGCAGTTTTATTTGTAACATCGTTATATTTAAATGAGCCGATAAGGTGCTCTTCGTTCATTATTCTTAGGGTGAATGATCATCGATATCGGTATTTATCTCATGTAAGAAAAATAAATAATGCTATCGACTATCTAGAAGGAAAGCTAAATTAACAAGAATGACTCTTCAAATCTGCACAAAAGATATGACTAACGCTAGAAAGTATAAACTACATCTTTTGTCAATTTTTGTCTTTTGATGATTCATCTGTGCAGTTCGAACGAGTAAATCATTCAATGAAAAGGAAAAAAGGTGTAGAAGAAAACTGTACAGTTTTAATTGGAAACCAGTTAGAAAGAAAGAGAAAAAACAGTTGCAAACCAATCTTATAGGTTATCTTTCTAAAACAGAAAACCATTTACGGTGAATCTATCCATTTCGAATCTGCTACTCGTGCTTATTCTGCCTTAATAGCAACATAATGATGTGTGTCAAGGATTTGCGGCGCCCGTCGTCATGAAAAGTTGGAGAATTGTGCTATCTCTGCTTCAAGCGATTGGGACAAAGCGGATAGATATCCTTACAACTTGGTAATTTCTTCACGCGGCGAAGATAGGCGATCTATTCCAATCTGGCTTGTTGCTTGAAATGAAAAAAAGACGACTCGAAAAGTTTTGACTTTTTTTTGACATAAAATTCTTTTCCTTTATTTTAGTACTACACTATAAATACTTAAATCGAATCTATTTCAAACCTGAACTCCTTGAATTCGTCTCCGACCACGAATCGCTTCTAATATTTCACTTTTTACTTTTACATCGAACAGACTGGAGTTATATGTATACAATATCTCCAGTACGAATGTACTTACATAATTAATATTTAAATTTACAGTCAAATAATATTTTATTTTACTTGCTGAAAAATTTTTCAGTACATTATGAAAACAAAAAAGTAAAATTACATATTATTACAAAGTTAATTGAACTTCTGATTTTGGAGAGATGTTGGAAGAAATTTTTGATAAATTCGTTTCCGATGTAAATAGAAGATCACCGAGCTTTTCGAAAGAACTCTTGTTGAAATATTGGAGAACTTGCTTTTTGGGAGATCAAAGGAACTCTGAAATTTAGCCTGTGTTCTCCATTTTTCTTAAGGGGAGATTTCATCCCCTAAAACTGCTATAGCACTGACAAAAACTAGGTTTGCGTTACAAATTGCACAAAAAGTTTTATAATTTTTCAAAATTCCCTAACTTCTCTTGTTCGAATTGGATTCTTACATTTTCCAATAAAATCGTGCAACATACGAGGTTGTCGATTTGTACTCCAAGCATTCTTTTGATAAGATTAAAGCCACTATAATGGCTTTCGCGTATAAATAAATTATAATTTATTCATCTATAACCTCTGTTCCGATGTAATTTTATAGCGGAAAGCATCACCAGACACACACAAATCACAGTACTGCATTATTTACGCACATTTCGCGTTAAAACGTGCCGCATCGAGAAACAGCACCGCGGAAAGTCCAGCCGTAGTAGCTAAGAGGCTAATCAACAGCTTCAGTATACTTTTGCAGTGAAACTTAAAAAAGAGAAAGAAATTTATTTATTTCTATTTCTTATATTAATTTGCATTATTTCAATAACATAAAAAACCCCAAATTTTACATTTTAATATATAAATTATTTCCCTTTTGGTATATTTAGATAAGACTGTGCTTATAAAGAACTTATAAATTAGAATCATTAATGGAAGAAGAAATTGGCACATATAATTATTTCTTTGTTTCAACAAAAGTCACTCGAATAAAAGCATCTAATTTTTTTTATCAGAATACTCAAGAATTATTTTCATAAGATTTATTTTATAATTATTCGCTAAATTCATTAATACTTGATTTAATTCTTACATCTCATATATTACTAATTTTGTGAATTCGTTACTAATTCCTCTAATTCGAAGTAACCAATCTGAAATCTGTCATTCCAATCTGTTACTTCTCCAAAGTAATCACGCATGTCGCCGTAACACCGCCATTACACTACAAAGGGTTAAAACACCATAATACTGTTTCTAATAAAAACTTCAACCAAAAAATACACAATGTCAAAACGATCACAATACCACCGTCCATTCGTCTATCTCTCAATTAGAAACCAGGGAATTACCGATTTCAAAACATCGTAAACACTCGCTACCACAGTGTTCGTCCTCTCTGAAGCTCCACCGTTCCCGAGGTATTCTCGATCGTGAACTCGTTAAAAACGATCACATGAAGCTGAGAAGTTGAGACAGGCATAAACTAACTGTCGCATCGGTAACAAGTGTAGACGACGTTAATCGTCGCGACAGGGACGGTTTCCCGGTTGATGAATCGCTGGCTGCAAAACGCCGCGATGGAATCGCGTCCCGCAGGAATTCCACGGAAAACGCTTGAACCGGTTCCTTATCGGGTACGTCGCCGGCTATCAATGGTCGCCGCAAATCGGCACGGTGCATTGCGGTCACGCTCTTAGATCCGATTGGTGGATTAGAATACGTGTATTTTCGAGCCGGTGCGTTGCCACCGGGGATCGGGCCAGGCAGTAGTGCGCTCGACGGCGCGCAGAACGGACCCATTGGTAAATCGTCACTTCTCCAAGGGTCTGATAGCCGCGATTTCGTATCTCGTTCGTTCGTTCGATCTCGAACATGCGCGATTTTTCGACGTTTATTCGAAAATTCTCTTTCTGTGTGTGTGTGTGTGTTTTTTTTCAATTAACCGATCAGCAGTTTGGTTAATTACGAGCGTGAAAATTCACGGTTGAATAACTAGTCTCTGCTGGAAATCGGTTTGAGATTGAGATCGAAGTTTTCGGAGGAGAATTGGATTTCTTCGAAGAATTCTAGAACCGATTTTTTCTTTTCTTCCATTGGAGAAATTAGGGTAGAACCTGAGGATCGATTGAGAATTTTGCGAAGGAGGAATTTGCTCGATGCCTCCGCTTCCTGGTATTAAATAGTGGATAAACGTAAGTTGTTCATTTTGCTGACCGGTAATCGTTGGTGTCGTTCGGTGAATGAAGCGGCGAGTTACTCCGTGTGTGCGTGAGCTCGAGTAGTATGAATAGGTATGCCCCGTTTATTGGCTGGAGATGTTGGTACTTCCTCTTTGACGTTTTCTGTCCACGCGTACATGCTGTCGTGTTATAGTGCGATGTTCGGGTTTGATAATCGTGATGGAGTTCGTTCTGTGAAAATTGAATAGGATTCGCAGAACGGCCGTTTCTCGAGATTCGAGACAGTTTTGGTAGTTTCCAATGATAACGCGGAAATGTAGAATCGAAATTGAAGGAAAATACTGGCTACCGTTTTGGAAAGATCGAGTAAGTTCTTTTTAGACCATTGCAATAGATCGTCAATCTAAACCAAAATTTTTATCTATGGGAATAAGAATTTTTTGGATTTTTGCAAAAGTCTTGTAAATGTTTCTTACTTGAAAATTTGAAATTTCACGAAATTTCATATTTGATTATTTGAAATTTGATGCTAGATGAATTCCGCAGTGTTACATTCAATTAGGAAGTTAAGTTTTGCTTTTTGCATTCTTGGGATAATTAAATTCGTAAAATGTCAACGATCGAATTACAAACCTGCAAAAGTACCGTTATAAGCCAGAATCTACTGTTCAAGTATAGTCGGCGGAAGAAATATAGCCAGGTCGTAAATTAAAGCATTAAATAGCGGCATCGATTGACGCAGTAAACCAGAATCGAAGGTGGAATTTTTCGTTTTTCGATTAGGATTGAATTCAAATATAAGCCATACTTCGAGAAGTTCTAATTGAAGTTTCAGATCTTTATCTTTTCAAGTTTCTATCGAGTCTTCCGTCGATATGTCTGAACGTGTAAACGTTGACGCTTGACCGATTTCACGACCTCGTTATATTTCTTCCGCCGACTATACATATCAGAAACTCCGTGGTAACAAATTGGTGGCACAGCTAGTAATAAGAAATTTTCTTGTTTTTACAAAAAACAATTTTTAAAATTAAGGTGGAAAGTGCGTAAAGGATGAAATTAAGTATTAAATATGGTGCGAGCAAATTTTCAAAGCGTCGGTAGCAATGAAAGGGTTAAAAAGACACTTTACACCTAATTTACAGGATCACATACATAGGAATCACGGAAACAGCATTTTTTCTTTGATATAAACATTGAGAGAAATAGTCATCGAGAATCAGGTTCACAAGGTGTTACCGATAGTCTGATACAATTGATTTTCAACCGGTGTGTGTGTCGTGAGATGAAAAAGATTAAAAATCGCTGGTCTAGTATGTAAACGCGACTGTATAAAATATAGAGGAATCTGTTTGGGTGGGAAAAATGATGGTGGAACGTAAAAAGTTGGCATTTATCGATGGCGTATAAAATTGACCACGCTCGTCCGTGCCGATGTAGACGGTGACGCGTGTCCGAGGGTACTAATAATGTAATTTGCGAGTTCCTTTCAATGCTCTCGACGGACTTGGCAAGTCGTAGCGGAGTTAATAGGCAAGAATTTTTAATAAAGCGGCGCTTTTCAGCCTGATCACCCCTGACGACATTCGGTGAATCTTAAAATCCTCGGTTCTTCCCCGCCGCCATTTTTACGGTAAACGGCGCTCTCGTGTGAAAGAATGGTACCGACGGATACGAAGTTTGAACGTAAATAGTTCGATGTTTGAAAAAAATAACTAACATTCTGCACGTATCGTCGAGTAGAAGTCTGATAATAAAGCGAGAATCATCATTTATCAAAGTTTTAGCTAACGAACCTGACAAGTAGGTGATTAAGAGATATATTTTTTGCGATTGTTAAACGTACTCTTACTATAAAGGGAAAAAGGCGAAGCGATGAAGATGGAAATGTGTTTCTCGAACCTTTCACTTGCTCTCTCGAAAGTCCCAGATGAAGTAGCCTGGTGTTTGTAACTCTGCTCGTTTATTTCGCAACTTAGTATTTAGAAATTACCCCGATACCAAGTTGTGCAATTGAAACCAAATTTAGGAAATATCTCCTGTAATGATTCTTTCGCTAATCGTTCTTTTAAACAGTAAAATAATATTGCAGAATATCTCCCATAATAATCCTTTCATTCTCGATACTCATTTCACAGAATTGTAAAATACAAAACCTTTAAATCAGGCGTGTCCAACCTACAGCCCGCGGGGCACATGTGAGCCCTGAAGGGCTATTAACGCGACTCCAGAGGATAGCGAACTGTTAACGTTATTATTCAATTTTTCTATAATAAAAAATCTAGAAAAAATAAAGGAACTCTTGTTACTTACATAAATTAACTACATCATATACCTCGTATGTGGCCCAAGACGATTTCTCTTCGCTAAAATTTGCCCGGGCAAGCGAGAAGGTTGGACACCCGTGCTTTAAATAGCAAAGAAAAAAGAAGAACATCCCAATACTAATCCATGCGACTGAAGACAAATTTATGAAACATCTACCATGACAATTCCTTCATTTTCTCTATTAATTTCGTTGTATCGTCCAGAAACGTGATCCCCTAATTGTTTTGAGTGGCGCATCATTCGGACCGTTGATCAATGACGCAGATCGGACGATCGTGGCCACTCTGTCGTCGACGGTGACGCGTGTCGCGGGCTACTAACAACGTAATTTGTGAGTTCCTTTGAATGCACTCCAGAGGAGCCTCACGGAGTCGCATAGGAGCTGTAATAGTTGTCGAATGCACTTGACCCGGTTCGACGGCGTCGTCGCCGTTGCGTTGGTAGCAGTGAAAGCGAAATCGAACACTCGATCCGTCGATCATTTTTTTTCTTTTCCTTTTTTCTTTCTTTCCCCTATAGCGACGTAACTGCATAACTTTCAGACCGTTCGGTTTACCCTCGATCTCTGTAAAATCCTTCTTCTGTCTTTTACAGCACCGTGAAAGCTGAGAAATTTGCTTTCCAAGACTGCGCGAGATGAAGAATCTCCCCAGTCCCGGCAATGCTCGCCGAAGATTAATTAGTCTGCTGGAAATGGATTTATCAAGTCGATTACCTTTATCGTTTTATGAAATTCTCGCGGTCTCTTCGTTCCTTCGGGTATTGCGAGTGATTACTTCCTTTGATACTCGAGAATCGATTTTGTAGTATTAATCGAGAGTTTTTCGGAATTATGAAATTTGCAATTTACCTCGTTGAAAGTTTCAACAGTTTTCTCGATATTTGTGAACTTTCGGTGCAACTTGTTAAGTGCATTCAAACGAGCGATTTTCAGTTGTTAAGACGAATCGAAAGAACAAATGAGTTCGCAATATGTGCGCGCACAACTCGAGATAGTTGGCGCATTAGCCCGCCACGGCGGATTGAAAGCTTGATTATAGAATATTGAAAATTTCGTAAAAATTCTGCTTCTGCATTTTTCAGCGAAACTAATAAAAAATAGAACGGTGACAAATTCTCGAAAACAACGCTGTAAAATCTTTTAAACAGCGCTAACAGTAAATCATCGTTCGTGGTTTATGGAAACGTTAAAATGTCGAAGAATAAATGCGGCGTTTTGTTGCTGCAGGAAAAAGCATAAATCTGCACGGTATTTGGTAACGGTTGTCACCTAGATGTTTACGTAACAGTAGATTTTGCTTATTATTAGAAATCTATGTTAGGAAGATTAGCAGACCGATACCGCGACGAGAGAAAGTAACGATAAAACAAAATAACGAAGTAGCTTTGTCAGGGAGGAAATCATATTTACCGAGTCGATCAATTTTGTAAGTTCACACTGTTCAGTGATAGCAAAAAGTTACAATTTCATAAAAGTCATCACACTTAAGTATTTACGCTAATTTAAAGTAATACCAAACTAAATCAAAGTGGAGCGAATTCTCGTTTTACAGTAGGAACGCTCGTTAACTCTAAACTTTCTAAACATTTACTCTTCGTTGTGGTGATTAAAATTTCAATTCTATCGCAAGCTGACTGTTATCAAGAACTTCACCACTTTTACACGCGTACACGTCTATGTTGGAAGAATCATTCAGAAATAACGAGATATTATCTCTCGAATCGCTATTTTCTAAAGAATGTAGCAAACATTTCATTCATCGTGACTCACTGTTTACTGAAACGATAATATTGTTGTAACAACTATCCTTTGAAAGCGTACCACTCACTGTTGTGTTACTTTCCTATTTAAACTAAGCTACTCGTAGAACAACACGTGATTAGATAATGTTTGGGTAAATGTGATACTTTAATGGTTACAGTATATTCGTTCAGGATATCTCCGAACATACTGAGTTATTAAAAGAATTTATCTGTAAACGATCGCGATTTACATATACTTAAATGCAAAAATTCAATATTCAATGCAGTGGATTCCGGTTAATTGGGACACATTGGGACCGGACTGATTTGCCCCAAAAAAGCGAATTTCAACAGGCAAAATCTGAGCAACATGAAAAATGCAGCCAAAAACGATTTATCGGAAAACGTGTGTAATATTCGGTCTTGAATACAAATGTATGTTTAAGCATGCAAACGAAGCTAAAAATAAGTAAATAAACACATATGTATATGATTAAATAAGTATTAACTAACGATCTAACGAGTACAATCGAAATTGTGAAAAAATCCAACTGCAACGCTATCCCAGTTTATATTATACTAAATCACACTGCACCAACCGCATCGACACGACTACAACGGAATAGTCGCAGACAAAAAAAAAATGTAATTGTAACTGGATCAGAATTACGCAACGTGAGGAATCATTTTACAAACTACCTGTCTGTTCCACGTTAAAAAGCTTAGCAATACCATACATGTATGTAGCTCTTGGCGTTTCACTGATTAAATCTGTCTGTGAATTAAAATCATCGGGAACAATGAAATTCTACGGTCGTTGATATAAACGAGTGTTAAATTGCAAAGTGATATTCTCAATTGTTTCTGTTTTTCTGTGAAAAAAAAAAGAGAAAAACGAAAAATACAAGATAAACTTCGTTCTTGATTGTTTTTATGACAGTGATTTAAGTCGTATTAATCGTTAACTGTAACTTGTTTCACACTATTTAAGAACTTAAGATTTAATAAAAAGATTTAGAAAAGAACTTGAGATTTTTCTTAAATCTTAAGTTAAGAATTTCAAATTTAGGAGCTTCACGAGGTTTTCAATTTTCTCTTTGTGGAAACATTTTTATTCTCGATTGGTGCAATTGCCGAAGACCGATAATCGATACTCGAGCTTCTTGTTACAAGACACATGTAATACTTGCGTGTACACGCCGATGCCTTTTTGATACACGCCTTCATTATTCCATTTTCACGTGACAATAAGATAATACGACGTAATTGGGATTGTTAAGGGGACTAGTTCGGGTTAAATTGCTTCAAATTCGCGATACGAGGACCTATTCATCTGTAAGTTCACTTTTTCTCTGCAACATCTTTCAAGCTTAGTCTTGAAAATGTTCTCCGTTTACTTGGACGTTGTCTTTTGAAGTATACGTACGATAAGATTTCGTAGGAAATATAGGAATTCTTCGATTACAATTGTTCAATTTTATTACATTTCTCTGGTATTTTGTAATGTAACAACGACGGAATTTAATTTGCAGCGGTTACATTTGGTCGCTTTCATTTCCTAGAGAGCACATATTAAATGTAAAAGAAATTGATTTAAGATATTTGAAACTCATTTTATTAGATATCTTTTACGTCTTTTGAATCGGTTAATATGTTTGAATTTTATTCTGTTTCTACGGCTACCAGTGCAAAATGAACGTAAACTGAAGCAAATCTCCAGTAAGAAATTCGGGTAAAAAGCAAACAAAATGCAGCTTTCTTATAAATTCGAATCACAGAACCTTCATTTTCATGTACGTATAAAAATTACTTTCAATTACTTTATTCTACGTTTTCCAGTAAACAAAGATGCTCGGTAAAAATACAGAGATAACGATAAAAGCAAGAAAACACAAATGCAGCGATTTTGCGATTATCTGGAATCCCGGGAAAATATGTAGACCTGTTCAATTCGCTTTCAATATTCTCAAGAATAGATCAGCAGATTCTTCTATTTAACTAATCTTTAGCGGAAGAACATTTTTTCCGTAAATTTGTAAATGTAAAACATAGCGAAGAGAAGTATTGATGTGTATAAGCCCAGTCTGTTTTTACCAAGCTGCGCCATTTTATTATCCTTTTTGCGCGGTTGCAGCGTCGGGCACATAATCGGATAAAATGGATAATAGCGGAAATGTATGTCAGCATATACACATATATACTCGTGTATGTTGCAACATAATTCTTTTGAATCGATGTTCATGTCGGACTTCTTTGTATTTTTTTCAACAGAATACGTCAAATTGTGGGTAAATGGGTAAACGAAAATGACAAATTTAGAATTATTAAAGTGTTTCTTATTGCACCAATTAATACAGCCTACTTTCTTCTCATTATGAGAAATTCATTTCAAGACATGTCTTCTCCTTTTTTCAAATTACGAAACTGCTTAAGCAAGCTTGTAAAGTGTAAACATTGTCCAATCATTGTGATATACCACATTTTCTTCGTGACTTTCTTATTTAATAAGTCACACTCACCTTTACATAACAAGATATTTCTTAATTGAGCTGAGTAAATATTTAGAGTTTATGTTACTGAAATATTTCAAGTTTGATCTGTGAATGCAGCGTTGAAAGTAAGAAGGGTATAGTCGGTGGAACCGATACGTGAGGTCGTAAAGTAGTATCTCGAGACTCGAGAGAATGGGAATTCCCGAGAATTTCGAGTGAGAGTTTTCGAAATTCTCAGGAATCCCCGTATCCTCGAGTTTCGCGAAACGTGATTCAGGTTTTCGAAAATTTCGGGGATCCCCGTACTCTCGAGTCCCGAGATACTTTCAGGATCCCGCTAAAAATTCTCGAATCGACCTAACCCCGCATTTTAGGTTTCTCACACACCTCCATTTATCGTACAACCTATCACAGTGCATTTTCGCCTAGATATAGCCGTATCTTTAATTTATTCCCCTCGTTTTCACCGCACTGCACAGACATAGGCCAATAATCCGGCACATTCGATAATCCAGCACCGTCGAAGTCCCTCGCACACCACATTATCGGAATTCTACCGTACTATCGTACACGTATGTATGTAACAAATAAAAAACGTTCATTAAGAGACCTACAATTCGTTTGAGTCTCTCGAGACAGCTTGGCAGGAACGTGTATGCCAAAGCAAGGACGAGTTTTTGTAATCATCCAAGACCCTAATGTGACATATCGAGGTTCGTAAAGACGAGCAACGTTCAAGTAGTACGGAAGCGTTGTGGCTCGGCAACCCGGGGACATGTTTTCTATTCAAGGCTTAACGCACGCGTTACATATGGGGGGTTCGAGAAGACGAGTATGGTGTTCCCATACTGATTTCAGCTCCTTGACACGGTCTGGCCAGTGAGAAGGATAGGGTTTAGAGCGGAATTCGAAGGAACGAATTCGAGGGTATTGCGACAAAGCGACACGGATGTCTCTTAACTACAGAATTTCATCTGCTTTTGTTCGACGTGAAAGGACCAGTAGTGTGGTCTTTGGGCGATGGTTTCATTCATTAGGTTCAATTTGTATTTGATTATCAAATTTCATTCGATTAACTTCGTGTGATAAGGATCGACTGTTGAGCGTAGATTTCAGTTATAGCTCTTTCTTTATAGATTTGAGATTAATAGGATTAAATAAAAGTTGAATCAACTGTGTTTTTAATTAGTTTAAAGGATATCGCTACGAAGAGTGAAGTCATATGGATGAAATTTAAATAATTTTCTTTTGCATATAATACAGTAGTAATTGATCATTTTTGCTTTATTACTATTCCTGTGATCAATGGAAATCGACGAATAAATCTTCCAATAATTGCACGTACAACTTCTATCGGTAAAACATAATAAAAATGACCAATTATCACAAAACGATCTCACAAACTAACAAAACAACACGATCTACTGTGACACTAGCCAGATCAAATTACTATCGTCGTTTATTATGTTGTCCATTAGTTGCGGCATATTTCTGGAATAATAATCACACCTGGAGGGAATTAGGCACGTTTCTAGCGCGACTGATGCGATCATCGTGCGCATATTACCGAACAATAGCCGTATCTTAGTTTACTTAACGTTCGTACGGATTTTTCCACGCTGTTGGAAAATATGGAAAAGACGGAAAAAACAGAAGGGGAGAGAATGTTTCAGGAAGAGAATACTTAACACTCGCGGGTCGTCCACAAAGTCCGACGATGCACGAGTTATGCAATTACATTTGTAATGGGCCAACATTCAGCTCCGACAACGTTGGCAATTCGCGGTAATTACTGTGCCGTATCTCGTAATCCATTGCCGGGTCTCGTCGTCTATCAAGACACGTCTCCTGATGCAAAAGGAACGAATGAGACGAGCTACGAAAAGGTCTCACTTTTCTTCGACGTTTTGCCTATTTTTATTTTCAAAAAATAGTAAGAAGTAAATCGTGATGATTAGTGTCGCAAGATTTCCTCCGTGGCTTTTTGTTAGTTTTAAAGGACTCTTGAAATTAGGCGGCACATTGCATTTACAATTTTACGTGTAAAACGAACATTTTACTATATTTAGGTTTCTTTTTCAGTTTCAGTATTAATTAACTGAGACGTAATTTTAAGTGAAAGAAATTAAACTAGGGGCTTTGGGGAAATTAGGCAAAATTTTGGGTCAGAAAAGTCCCAAAGACCTAGGCAATAAACTTTTAATGTGATGTTAAGGGAACAGTAAAAGTTATTGAAAAAAAATGAGTATTAATTCCGTGGTCAGCGTTTAATGTAATAACTTTGGGATCTAACGACAGCGTGTTATTAGTTAAATATAGCTTGGAAATTAGCTATAAATGGAAACTTCGGAAGAGAATGGGAGAAATGTAAAAAAATAATTGCTGGAAATGTTGAATGTGAAAGACACATGCTCGGAGTGACGATAAATATTCATGACTTTCAAGGCAAGTTTCTAACAGCTAGTAATCAATGGACTGTATAATTTCCGTTACTGGTCGTGTCAGTTTTATTGTAACGAATGTCAAGATATTGTATTTCACGGATATAAATAATTTGTCGCGTTTAGAATTTCAACGTGTAATTTTTTTACACCGCCTTTAGTTTTTCCTAGGATTAAAGCGGACTATCAGATTAATACACCAGTGGATAAGTTGTGCAAGAAAAACATTCTTTGAGACTAATTTACAATTCTTGAGATAAGGATACTGTAAAATGCCACCCAATTTTCATGTTTTACATCGAAGATTGATATACTTAAATACTTGGATATTTAATATTCAATTAGCATTTTTTTTTTTAAATTAATTCACACACTATAGAAAAAATTATCATCTAACGCAGTTAATTGTTGAAGTGACTTAATTATTAAGAATTAATAAAAACACGAAAGGCGTGAATTGTGAAAGAAACGAAGGCAAAAGTAGAAATCATTCGGAAGGATGTAAAAACGAACAACTAGATTAACCTTGAGATAATACTGTAGTAAGAAGTATATTTGTACTTGATTTATAGGAAAAAGAAGAAACAGGAAGCAAGAAAATTTTATCTAGAAGGAGATTAAAAAAAGAAACTAAAGTGCAATGTACAAATAGAATTGTTTACCCACAAAATTTATCTCTTCATCTTATCACAGAAAAGGGGGAATTCATGGAAAAATGTTCTCTGGAAACTAAACTGGGTCATTCTTTGGACCATGAAATGAGAAATACGATTAAGCTTGCGAACGAAGAAGGAAATCTGGAAAATTTGAGAGCTTCTTGAGCTTGTCTCTTCGTAAAATGGGGAATCCATGGAAAGATGTTCTCTGAAAACGGTGAACGCTAAAATGGGTCATTCTTTGGATCATGAAATGAGAAGTACGATTAAGCTTGCGAACGAAGAAGAAAATCTGGAAAATCTGAGAGCTTCTTGAGCTTGCGCCTCTTCGTAAAAAGGAGGATCCATAGAGAACACCAAAATGGGTCATTCTTTGGACAGGAAAAATGAAAATTACGGTGAGGTTTTCGAACGAAGAAGGAAATCTGTAAAATTTGAGAGCTTCTTGAGCAGAAATCAGTACCTACTCTTGGAGTCTTCATCACGTTGCACATAAATACCATCACGACCTTCAATTCGTTATATCACTGTTCCGTGGCGCGGTATGAAAGGAAAAATGCAAGAATTTATAGGGGGAACTTGTATCTTGACACACATCTCCATTCGTGTATTTCAAAGAGAGTTTTACAGAGTTTTACATGGTTGAAATCGTGCGTCGTATTGGTTGCTATAATTCCTCCCGGAGAGGAATCATGGATAGTTTGTTTGTACACAAAGAAACATAAAATTTGCATGGTAGTTACAACTTTGTTGCATAACCGTGCGAGAAATATTTCGAAGTTTGTTAATATCTCGTACGATATAATGTGTCCTTACCTAACCTACTTCTCTATAATTCTGCTCTTCACATTTTTCTCATGTTAATATTTTTCTCTTCAAATGTTATTAACTTAATACAAACGTTATTTTGTCGACCTAAATATATTCGTTACGAATAGAACTGAAATATAAATGATTAACAGTTGTTTCTCCGTTACCGATAATCATTATCGATTGTGGAAACTTTGTTTCCACATTTTTTCTTACTAAAAATCCTAAGTTATAGATCAGAGATCGCAGAATTTTACCGAGTTTCCGTCAATTTATCAACGAACGAAGTAATCACTGGATGAAAATGTGAGGAAACTTGTCAATGGAGAACGCAGGCGAAGAATTCTACCGCGATGCAATGGCATTTAATCGCGCGAAAAGTCCGTGGTTTGCTTATTTTGCACAGCGAAATGGAATTGCAAATATTCCTCGCGGGATCTCCTTAGAATTCCGAAAGTAAATCTCGTCGTGGAGATGCATTGATAAATTCACGCGGTGATTCTCTTGTGCACGTTGAAATACACCGACGCATCCGAGGGCTTTGACGAGCGTTTGTTTTGTGAACATTTGCGCGGAGTGAATGAGAGGAGGAGCGTAAAGCGGCATGAAAGGTGGTAAAATGCTCTTTGCAGAGAAAGAGATTGGGTAAAAGTGAGAAAAGGTGTAATTTTCGGGTGAAAATGTGCAATAACGTAATTCGAAGAGTATAATAACGAGAAATGGCAAGTGTATACAGGGTGAGTCGCGAGAAAGAGAGTCCCGAAATAGTTTCGCTTGTTTTGAACACAGAAAAATATGTTAATTAAGAACGACGGATTGTTTGAAAAGATAATTCTGTTTAAATGTCATTTTCAAGATTATTCGAAGCTCACCGATACTTACTTTAAGCAGTGTTCCTTTCTTTCTTTTCGACTTCACGGTTCAATGAAACAAAGTCGAAACGAGGTTAATAAAACAACGTCAT
The DNA here is from genome assembly GCF_001263275.1 of Habropoda laboriosa. Lineage (NCBI taxonomy): Eukaryota > Metazoa > Arthropoda > Insecta > Hymenoptera > Apidae > Habropoda > Habropoda laboriosa. The sequence continues at coordinate 4,872,366 of NW_017100254.1, read as the reverse complement.
TTATGTTTCATTAATTGAAACACTTTGCTCGATCTCAACATTTCTGAACTTAAGGTCGTTTGAAGGTCGTGGTGTCGCAATTAGGTTATTAAAATGCATCGGACGTAAGTTTTTATGTGTTGTTTTGACTACTTAATAATGCACTATTTCACTTGAATAATTCATAGGAGTTCTCGAATAAGAACTTTAATATATCACACACCTTTTTCCCAATATCTTCTTGATACGTTCAAAATAACCTTTCGCCATTGTATTTCACTCGGACATGGCTGCTGAGCTAGTTAGATTTCATTTTCATTGAACGAACGTTTCTTTTTCTTCTTTTTTTTTTAAATCAAATTTAACCCTTTGTAATCGAGTAGTTACTGAGAAGCGGCATTAAATAATCGTCGCTTCATCGTCATAGAACAGATCTATGGGACCTCTAGAAATTTGTTCATTATAGTGAAACAGAGAATACGTTGAATATTTAAGTAAAATTGTGTAGTTTATTTCTGCGTTAATTTAAAAAAATTTCAAACATCCGATTTGTAAACTTTTCTGTAGCAAAACGATCTCCGAGTGCAAAGGGTTAAAGGTTTCTTGGAAAATCGATCTAAATTGTAAAATTCGACACGAACTTACGCGGTGACTTGACAGATTTTCTCGCGAAAGTCTTCAGCTACAGCTGTATCGTTCGATCTGTAAGGTGAATAAGCGAGCAGCAATGCCTGTTGTAAAATTAAAACACATCTCTATCGGTTTGTTTGCAAAACACCGAATTGATATTCGAGAGTCAGCTTACAGACTGCTTCTCGAACTTCGTAAGCGCGACTCGCGTTATCGAGAGCTTTGGAAACATTCACCGATCTGGCAAAGGAAACAATAAATTTAAACGAACAAACGTGCTGCACAATGGCATTTACTTGCACGGCACAATGAAGTTTCCAATATTCTGCGATGGTATTTCTGCATAATTGAATACGATTCGAACGCGATATTCTTAGAATAGTTTATGTTTCTTTGCATTTAGGTGGGTACGTTACTTCGTTGAAGATTAAGTTTTCGATGTTTGCAGCGAAATTGTGAAACAGTTTACGTAAGAAGAAGTGCAAATATGAATTTCTAATTGACAAATGAACCGTTGAAATTTTTCATCTGTATTGTCGATACATTGAAATCTTTGTGCTAATAGGAATTGGTATACGTGAACTAATTCAACAATTAACAGCTGAACAGGATGAATTTTTACTTTACTTCGTCGTATTCCAGGAATGAAATTACAGAATTTAATATTTTTAAATTTCATATTAATTCAATTTAGAATAGAATTTTTAATATTACATTAGAATACAATATTTTTGATTTATCACAATATCTAGATTCATCTTTGAATAGAAATAATTTACCAGACATTTTTAAATAACTCGAAAATTATTAAAGCACAGAAATGATTCACAATAGTTGACTCGAAGGGGGTTATAGAAACGTTAACGATGCAAATTGCAGCAGGCTAACGAACTGCAGCTGCGAATTTCAATAAATCACAATAAAAACGGCAAAAAAAAAGAAAAAAGATCGAACGCTTGAGTAATGAGTTGTATCTGTCGCGTAGGCGCATTGTGTAACTCTGCCATGCTTAATTACCATCGCGTAACTTCGCTGTTTCCGTCACACGAGCTGATCTGAATTATTCATTTTTCCGTGATACACCACGCAACCATTTCCAATCGATATCTTTCCGTGACATTCGACATCTCAACGTGACCGATTTGATCGACGTGATCGATAAATCTGCAGAACGTGGAAACCGAGACCGATGAAAAAGTGAATTAAAGATGAGGAAGTGGTATACTTCGGAAGACTGAGAAGACCCTGGTTCGAAGGTTGAACGATAAATATTAAAGATCTTTGTGATTTTGTGATCTAAATAGATCTTTTTGTTCTCTATGATTATTATCGAATTGCACCGACAAAGTTTTTCAGCCTGAAGACGCTACTTTGGTATAGCGGCTCTTGAAAAAATATTTTAGGTGTATTTTAAATAATTTTTTTAAATTTAAGAAAATTTTTTTAAATCGTAAATTTAAATTTTTGGGATTTTGTACTTTATTGACGAATTTTTATTATTCAGATTTGACTGTTGTCTATTTGTTTAAGTAATATATCATTATTAGTTTAAGTGTATCACAGGACAGTAGGGCTATTGAACCCTTAATTTTTTCTGTTCCTTAAATATCAATTTTTATTACAAGCAACTGTATAATTCTTGAAAGATCTTGAAATTATTCTTTAATCATGTTAAATTGAAAAATGGTTACAGGTTATTTAAAAAGAATTTTTAAAAGTGAAGGAAAAGTAATCGTTGTTTCCATTATTTTATAAAAACAATTATTCAATCGTTTAACCACTTATGCCGGTGTGTCACACGTGCGCGACTCTAATCGTCCAATAAATGCAATTTTGTTTAATTATTTTCTTTCGTTTTCCATATTGCGTTATTTTCTCTACTCTAACAAAAACGTCAGTCACAGTGTTTTAAATAACGAGAATCTTATTTCTATACGCCTGGAAAAAGAAAATCGATCAGTTTTGTCACCTCAAGTTGTAGAAATGTGATTGACGAGAACATTATTCCAAGTTCTTTTTATATAATACTTTTGATTCAAACATTGCACACACTTCATAAAAAAAAAAATCAAGATCTCTGTGTTAACGTAGGTAAACGAGGTTATACAATCCAGAGATGAAATCAGAATGACTATGTTTACTGCTACGTGATTAACGTTTAAATAATATGATTTTCAAGTTACATAAAGAGAAAATATTCGCATGAACCTTTTGAGAGATAAATCGACAATTAAATAGTCATTTGTCATTTGAAATAAAAGTATCATCGCGAGTGATCCTTTTTTATTTGTACAAACAGAAATGAAGAGATATGTCATCTTAATGGCACATTGCAGTTGTAATTAATCTAATTAATCAAACTTTTAATTAAAAACAATCAGTTTAATTGTGAATTATTACCTGTACAAAGATTAGTATACAAAAAGTAAATGACAAAAGTAGAAATAATTTTTGTGGTATGCTTTCTATTTATCTTTTCTAAAATACATAATTATTCGTATATTTATTTGAAAGAAAAGCTTGACAATTTCAATATTAACAAGTTTCCCTCGCCGTATTCGAGACTTCATTTTACACAGCATTTCGATATTATATATTCGACCATCATTGATCCATCAAAGCGGAAACTGACATACATATACATATACGACAGTGTTACGCACACGACGCGTGAAGTTCATTGTAAAACCGTTATGTAAACGTCATGACACATCATCCACTGTCACGGCTACAGTTCCTGTGCTGCCGATAATGAACCTTTTAGAATTTTTCCCTAAATCGTAATACGTGACAGGAATGTCAAGGGAAAAATTTGGAACTTACAAATTTTTAAGGTAGTTATATACCTTATTTACATTATTGATTCAAAGCTGTCGAGTTTCTGTCGCATCGAGTATTGCCAGAAAATTGGCAAACGATTGTCAACAATAATGGAAATTATTCCGACGATTGATCTGTCTTCGTTCTTTTGAAATCAAACTTTAAAGGAATTCATTTTTCTTGAAATAAAAAGTATTTCGTGTTTACCATAATTAATATTTTACTTAATTTCTTTATTTTATATTCACGTTTTGTGTCTATTGAATAACAAAAGATACTTATCCTTGTCACAAAATGAATAAAGAATTAATTCACTAAATGTTCACGAAATCATTGTAAGTCCATTATTGAATCACAAGTACCACAGAAAACTCCTACTATATGAACGATCTACTTACACAGTTGCATGAACTGCTTGCTCCCCCCCGACGGGTTCAAATAAATGGAATTCTTCTGTGCCTGGAAAATCAGCTGACGAATTGCTTTGACACGAGGCGAAGTGCAAAGTTGGCCGCGTACAAGCAACGGTACCGCTGTGAAAACAAATGTGTCACAATCGGCTCGGTGAACTTCGACTTGTTTTTTTTTTGCGTCGAAACTGATCGCTCCTCCTTTAGGTTTGCTTGTATCTTTTTCTCGATGCAACATCGTAAGATTATCTCGAAGAAGGATGATTCTCGTTATCCTAAGTGACACCATTTGTGACAGAAAATTTTTTTGATTTGTGCGCTGAGAAATAGGGACAGTATTATTATTTAAGCAGATATTCGTTTGAAACAGGGTCAAAAGTAAGTCACGTTTGTGATCCTTCTTCAAAGAAAGTACCAAACATTTCTTTTTTTTACAGTGTTTGTCAAGGTATTTAATCAACTTTAACGAATATTCGAAAATACGTGTGTGAGAGCATAGAAAATAATGTGTCAATGTATTAGAAATGAAGTAAGGTTTCTTTTGAATTTTTTTCTTCAGTAGAAAAAAAGAAGGATGCAACGGTGACGCAGTATTGTCAAAAAGTATGCGTAGCGATTGGTGCCATTCTTAATATCTGACTGGAAATATTCGCTGTTACGACTTACAAAACGGTCCTGTTCGACTGATCGTTATTCTTAAACGGCAAGATGATGCTGATCAAAAGTTTTTTCCGGAGGATTATCAAAGACTTCCGGCACAAGGAGCTGCTACCTCTTAAAATGATATTCTTCGTTCAAGCATCGAGTAAGTATTGTTTGAAGTCACTTTATTAAACTTGTGACGTGATTAGCTGCTCTACGAGTCTACTGTCTTTCCAAGTATTGCACGCTAATTTAATCATGTGTCCGATCATTTTTCAGCGCTCTATGTACTTTATCCATACTTGACGATACACATGAGGGAACTCGGGATAAACGTGGAGGAGACTGCCATAATGAGCGCGATAACGCCGGTGATCGCAATGGTGATGCCACCTTTGGCTGGAATGCTCGCAGATCGTGTGGGAAATTTCAAAGTAAATTTTCATTAAACGTTTATTTCGCTAAAAAATTCTTTTGAAAAAAAATTAATCAGAGAAAAGAAAGATCCAGAAATTTAACATGTCCAAAACTTGTTCCCTTCCGACTCACTGACATACAAACGCTATTCTACTTTCGAATTTTGTCACGACACAATCAAGCGAAAGTGGAGGAAACAGATATCTGATGTTCAAACAATATTTCCATTCAGATCTTGCTATCTCTGTTCTCATTGTTCGGAGGAATTGCGGCACCTTTGTTGCTGCTCGTGCCGCTAGGCAGGATAACCGTGGAATTACCAGACAGAGTCGTTATGGACCTCAGCTGTGCAGAGAATAATAACGGGCTGCTTTACACGATGAGCCAGAACCATCCTTGCGAGACGAGCTTGCAGCCCAAGATTTTCACGAGGATAGAGAGTTGCGGGTAGGTAAGGATGCGAGTTCGAACGCTTCTACCTCTATTCGAACGAGTAGCTGATGATTAGACAGTTTATTAAATTTTGTTCGATCGTCAATTTTTGTACAAAATAGTCAAGAAGGAATTTTCTGTAATACAGATGTACTGGATAGTAAAAAAGTTGATACATATAATATAAATAATTTTTTTTACGTAAGTTTAAACTTGAAGAAACTGCGAAAGAATTTTTGTCATTTAAAAATTAATAGTTTTTATAGATTTGGAATAACGAAGCTAGTTAATCGTTGGGGCAAGTGTATAGAATCGTGTGGAAATTATTCTGATAAAATATATTAATTTTTGAAGGAACATAATGTAACTAAAGTTTCATTTTTTATTATTTTACAGTTACATGTGCCATTTAGACACTTATAATGACACCGAAGTACAGTCAATTCTCTCATCAAGGATGTACTCGATCAACCGACACGACACGGAAACGGGTGCGAATTCCTTGTTCAAGTTTTCGATCCCTCAAGAAGACATGCCACAAGTATGCATTGTTTTGATCGTTGATGGTGAAATAGTAACTTGACGATGCAAAAATTAATTTTATTCTCATTAGTATGTGTTCGATTGAGAATTTTCAAAGAAGAAAAGGAAATAACTTAGCCATACTAAATTTCTAAACTATATCTTGATAAATTCTGAAACACTTAGTCGTTGAGGATTTGGCTCAAGATTTTGTTCACTAACAAAAGAAGTTCGATAACCCGAAAATTAAAAAAAAATTGAAAAATGATGGTAAATTTTGAAAAAAAAAAAATAATGTTTTTTGAAAGCTCACAATTTTTTTGTGGGTGTGTTTTCACTCCTAGGACCATTCTCTTTCGAATTCTTTGGAATTTTCGAGTTGTCGAACTTCCCTTGTAAGAAGAGAAATAAAAGCAAGCAACAGTAGTTCAGATTCAGTCGGTACAATTTTTACAGGAAAAAGAACAAGATCTGAGGGAGCACCGGAAGTTAAAGAACAACGAGAACTTCAAAACGTCGATACGACAGTTCTCCAAGAACGAGTACTTCTTTCCATCGAACCAGCTCTACGAGTTCTCGTGCACCCCTTCAGGTTTTGTCGAAGATTTCTACTCGTCAACCCTAGACACTACCATGTCGAAGAAAATGTACGAAAACCGTACTCTCTGCGCTTTCAAACCGATCGTAACTCATAAGGTAAAATATAATTGCGAAGAGACTCACTTATTATTCACTTATACTGTGTACATTTGCGAAGAGACTCACTTATGACATCGAATGCTCATAAATACAAAAGTAAATTTTGTATCGAAATAATTGATTTTAGGATCTACGTTGACTATGCATTTTTCACTCCTCTGGATGAGAACTACAGGCCTCTAAAGTCTTGGATCCTTTTCCCTAAAACCACTCCGTATATTAATTTCTTATACTTCAGTCGTTATTTCTCATTAATTTCCGTATCATGTGTATAATGTTCAGGATAACGTCAGTCAAGCGATAAATTATCACTCGTACAAGTCCAAACTGAAAAGCTTGGAGATCACGGATGAAGATCGGGAAATGAATCGGCAGAGGTACCTGGCGGAAGAGATGGCGTGGACTGAAATGGAATTTCAGAAAATCACCTGTGGAAATTCTAGTTTGGAGACCGACAGGATCGTTCTGACTCTACCACTTTTTAATTACTCTATAAGCTCGGAGCCTTACGAGATCCTGAACACGGAAGACTGCAGCAAAAGGTGCATTGTTACTGCACCTCGGCAGGAAATGTGCTCGAACACCGATACGGTGATCGAATACAACATAAGACTGACTTTCTGGCTATACTTCGCCGTCAGGGTGTTCATCAGTGAGTATCTACAATTCGTCTCTCGAACAATTACAAACAATTCCAGTGAACATTTCATTGGAAATATTACCTCATTGCAATATTTAGCCTGTGTATGTGTATATGGTAATGGTACAGAATTTGTGGTTATTAGAAACTGGAAAACCAGTTTGTATCCACATGGCAGGATTTGCAATTTTCTATAGCAAAGACACTTGGAAACTGGAACCTGTTTACAGTGCAAAAAGGGACACGTAAGATTGCATAACTGTTTGCAAAAAAATTTGATTATTTTTTGATCGAAAAGTACAGTTACTAAATCCTTTTGAATTGATAATTATCCTCTGTTTGCGTAATATTCACTTTTTACGATACAGTGAATACGAAAGTAATGGTATTTTTAGATGAGAATATTTAATTATGAAATTCTAAATTTATTAAGGTATATTTTTACAAAATTACTACGTTGAGTGTGCATACTTTAAATTAAGATTTTCATTAAACTTAAAATATCTACAAAATTTCTTGAAATTCTGCTCGTATACATCGATGAAAAATTACAATAATCGACGTAATAAATTTTTTCAAAAATGAGATTTTTGACACACAATGAAATAACACGAATGAAATTTTAATTTTCAGGTGTCATCGGTGGTACTACGTTTGCTATGTTCGAGGGAGCGGTAATCGCCATATTGCGTGAACAAAAAGCTGATTATGGTCTTCAAAGGATTTATGGTAGTATTGGTGGTATAATATCGTCGCCGCTCTCTGGACTTCTTATCGATTATGCGAGTTATGGCAAGGGTTACACGGATTTCAGGTAAAAGTATATTTTTTTAAACGTCCCTAATTTTGTCATCGAAGAAAATGGAGCCTTAATTAGCCATTTTAAGCGCTTCTTGTTATAATTTGAAAACAATCATTGAATATCTCAAATAATCGTCAAATTTCTTGTCGCTTTAAATATAGGAAAATATTGAAATTTCTTCGAAGTGATAAAATGACGAATGATAATATTCATTAGTGAAAGAAATTAATTTTCGGAAATTTATCACTTTTCTTTTTTCATTATTTCTTTTTCATCGCACAATGAAAGTTTGTTCAACGAAAAAAATTCGTAATAATTTCACCGTCATATGTAGAACACAATGGAGCAATATGAATACAAATTTTCCAGGCCGGCATTTTATCTGTATGCGGGCCTAAAACTTGTCTCGGGGCTGCTGATGCTCGCCATTAATTTGGAATTCAAATCACCGTCCACAAACGTGGTTCATGACGTTTCCACCGTGCTAAGGAATGTCGAAGCTGCAGCCCTCTTCATCGCCTGCTTTATTCTCGGTAAGCGATCCGTGCTTCTTCGAGAATCAAAAATCGAGATTTTTCTAAAAGACGCAAGTTTCTAAAAATTTAAAAAAAAAAAAGAATCGAGGTGTCGCAGGATTTCCAAATTCGATAAAAGAAAATTTGTTCTCGACTTTTAGCAGTCGATGCGAAGCTAAAAAATAAAAAAAAAAAGAAATAGAGTGAAGTTTATTCGCAGGATTTTCAAATTCTGCGAGATCGGGTGACGAGCTTGCAAAATTGCACGCTGGGTATAAGTTACACAAGCTTCGTTATTGCCTGTTTCCGCTAACCTTATTGTGTTAGGCACACTGATCAACTAACGAAATTGCAGTGATACTCACATTCTGCATAAATGCCACGAATTTACGTGGTCACATCCGATGCAATTTATTTTCAGACGAATCGTTCTGCCTTTTTATTGTTATTTGTTAAAATATTTGGACGAATTTTTGAACGTATGTTTTTCATTTGTAAAATTGTTCAACAAGATTGCTTAAATAATTTTATAATTTTTAATAACAATCTTTTTCTTTGCAGAAAATTTTAATAGTTTCTTTGAAATAAATAGATCGATCCTTTAACTGTAATATTTCTACATAAACTATGGTCAATTTTCAAGACACCTGAGATGGGCAGAGTTAATAATCAGTACAAAATTAATTAGTAGAAATAATAAACCAAATTAATCAAGTTTAACGCAATTATCAATAATAAAATTGATCCAAGAACTACAAGTTCCTTTAAACAATATTTCGATTGAAGTTTAAATACAACGAACCATCGTATAAACTGATAAATTTTAGAAGATAATTTTTTGTTGCTACAGGAACTGCTTGGGGATACATCGAATCGTTCCTCTTTTGGTTGATACAAGATTTAGGAGGATCAAGATCACTCATGGGTATCACCATAACCGTAGGCGGTATAGCCGGTATACCATTACTGGTACTATCTGGTCCAATCATATCAAAGATCGGCCATGCCAATGTACTTTTTATAGGCTTCGTTTTTTACGCCATAAGACTTTGTGGTAAGCGTTCATTTTCATTCTTAAGCGTCCCACCGTACTTGCACGGTGTTCGTAATAAACGTATAGATTGGCAAAGCAAAGATCAGGCTTCTGACGTCATCGCCTGACCAAATGAGGGGGAAATGGGCCGGTCCATCCTCGCTACTCTTCGATCCTACTCATGGGGAAGTTACGGTGTATTCAAATGATTTTTAATTTCAAGTCCCTGAAGCCTCGTCTTTGCTTTGTCGATTCGTACTTGCAACATGCAATACCTTCTACTTCTTGAAGTATTTTTGGTGCAGTGAAATTTAAAGAATAATTAGCAGCAAAATTACTTGAGATCATTTTATATTTGATGGTATCGATGGAATTTAGAGTTGATTTCAAAGCATGTTTCTTATGGTACCAAAAATATATTTTTTTACTATGAAATTTTAGTTATGACTTTACGTTTGTTTCTTTTTACAGGTTACTCTCTAATATACAATCCTTGGCACACTCTTATTTTCGAGGCATTAGAATCCGTCACTTTATCGCTTAGTTTTACTGCTGCGGTTACTTACGCAGCGAAATTGTCCACCACCACTACTGATAGCTCGATACAGGGATTATTAGGGGGAGTTTATTATGGCGTTGGTGAGTGCTTAATTGCATAGTACAATAAGTGTTTATTTGATCGTAACTAATTCTTTTTGTCAAGTAACTTATCTACAACAGAATCCACTTTTTCATTGCTGCACACATTACTTCATTATCTTCCATCTGATAACCATGTTTATTATTTGCTGCTCTTTCTTCAGATACGTGAAAATTAAATTTGTCTATTTTATTATAGCTTTTAAAACATTTCCTCTATTCTTATCTTAGCGCAATCATTTTTCTTCTTTCGTGTGTTAGTTTCTCCAAATTTTATTCTTGCATCGAAATTACAACTTACTTAAGATAATTTACTGATTGTCACTCCGAATGTTCCCGCAGTTTCAAACCGTTCATTTCGAAAAAAACATAATTCCATCGAATTTAAACATTTTTATTTTAAAAAATTTCCATAATGTGTGCGAAAATGTGAATTTCCAAGAGAAAGAAAGACGCAAACGAATCTCCCCGCAAAAAATGAAATAAAATAATCCAGCAATAATCACCCTTTAACATTATCAGGCAAGGGTTCTGGAAGCTTGATCGGTGGTTACCTGATGAAAGCCTACGGCACTCGACCGACCTATCGAATCTTCGCAGTGGTAACTCTTATCACCGGTATAATGTACTACATCTTCAACGTAGCGTATCTGAAAAAGCGGCCGCAGGTCGAAGGGAACGATATCGTGAAAAAGAAACCGAAACACGTGGAAAATCAAAACGGTCTCGATATCGGATTGGAGGAGATTGGAGTCGACAATCAAGCCTTCACCAAAGAGGGAAATACGGAACAAACTAGAAACCGAAGGAAAGAAATCGAAGAGAAACAGAAGGAACAGCACAGTGGCCATTAAGAAACGCGAGCAACCTTGATGAAATCGAGAAAACACGCCGTCAGAAGAAAAACAAAGAAATTCAGAGCTAAAAATCAAATTCGAACTGACGAAGATGTGATCGAGAGAAATGGAAGAATGCTCGATGACAAAATTGCGCGACGAATTCAAGCTTGGAAAGCGACCAAAGTCGAGAGATAACTGGAAAATACCGAAGTGGAGAAGTTCCTCTAGAGATCTCGATACTCTTTTCTTTCTTGTTCTTTTTTTTTTTTGTTCTTCACTATGAGACTATTTTCACGTCACTGAGAAGGTATTTAAGCGAGGTATATTAGTAACGGAGATGACAGAAATATGGAGCAGTTTCATGTTCATAGAAAGCTTGTACACTTTGCGTATAATTGAGGGTTGAGTGGAAAAAAGTATGGTACTGTTGATAATTCTTCAAACATATTAATTTTAATATAGCATTCGAAGTTTTCCATTATTGGTTCCAATTGCTTCTAACGTAGCCAGTAATATTTCTTACATAGTATCGTGAAATTCGTAGAAAACAGTAGACTTATCGTCAAAAAATATAATTGCAATTGAAATACGTTTAATTATTAACCTTCGGATGTCTGAGGCCGGGTCACTGTTGACCCAGCTTTTAGATGTCGAAACAGAATTACGACTCTCCTCTCCTTACGTTAAAAATATACGTATTTGTATAATTTTAAACGATATAATGCCTAGGAAAATTTAAAAAAATTAGGTTTCGCTTGCATAGGAAAAAGACTGGGTCACATTTGACCCGCCATCCACAGTCTGGGAGTTAACATTAGTCTGTGATTGTAGGTTTACAAAACAACAGCTGAATCTTCATCATCCCACGAGAATATTGGCAACGAAATTTTTAAGCAAAATTTTACATTTCAAGTTATTGTTCAAATAATTACAAACAGTACTACGTACAATGTTTTCAAATCTATTTATCCATTGTACGATCTTACCCTGGAAGATTATTCGGGAGTGTTTGATAATATTACAAATAACATCGTGCATGTACTTCACACAATGTTAAATGTCGAGTTAATTTTATTATACATTCTTATTTTTAGCATTCGAGAACGTGCAGATATAACGGTTTCACGTGTAATATTCTACTTGATAAGCTTAGAATAACACGAAATCTCTATTTTATACATATTCGTCTTCGTAGAGTAACATAAAAAGAACAAAGTAATATCGATCTAAAAGTACGTAAGAAGTGTCGAAGAAAGTAACGAGATAATATTTTACAGTAAGTTCGATAGATGTAATTGCAATATATAGTGGTATAAATTCGTTGAATCATGCAGAACAAGTATGTTTGTTGTTGTTACAAGAATGTTATATATATTTTCTGTGAAATAGTTTAAAATAAAAATGAAACTACAAATGCATCAGACACGTGTCTAAGTAGTCGCGTAAAACCATAATGGTATTATTATTGAAAAAAGAAAAGTGTACTAAATCCATACCGTGTAAATATGTCGAAGCAAATAGAGAATGACATATATTCATAAGCATTGAATTCGATAAAAAGAGCAATCTTGTCATTGTTATCACAGCAATTACGATTCAACGCGACTACTTGTAAGTTGTTTTTATATCAAAATACTGTACTCGTTGGTAAAAGAAAGATTCCTCACAATCTGTATTCATACGATGAATGTTGTTAGAGATTTTTAAATGCAAGGTAGTTCGTTTAAACGACTGGGTACTTTTTAAAATTTTTTGTCAATTTACAAAACGTAATTTAAATTAGAAAACTGTGAAATGTTGCACTGCAGACAAATATTCGGTTATAGAAAAAGTTTCAGTGTCGTTAGAAATAAAAATTTTGTCACTTGCGCCAAAAGAATGGCGTCGATATTAATAATAACGTTAAAGAATATTGGTAGCTTTCATATGAAGAAATTAAAAACATTATAGATGAATGAAAATATTAGTGAAAATGCGAGAAAAAGTAAATGCTAATGACAATATTAAAATATTCATATTTCTCAATATTAGAATATTCATTATTAATTGCAGCACTAATAAGACGTGATCATTATTTCCTAAAAGACTACCACTTACGTTTGAACATCTCTAATAGTATGAATTACGAAACATTGCTCCTAGTTCTACAAATTAAAAAAAAAAAAAAAAACTTCCACATATTTTATACAATTTTGTACAAGCATAGTGTGTATAAATCAGTTACGTATTAAAAAGAGACTAAAAACCAAGGAAGAAAGATAATTAATATATTATTATAAAATTGCCTCCTATCGGAACGAACAGAAACGCAGCGTATTATAAAAACTGTTAAATAATAAGAAGGTAATGATAGTTGTTGAACGGAATCATGTGATATAATTATGTAGGAAATAGCGCGTAATTACGAGCGCACATAATGTACAATAGCCGAATTACATCGTTTACGAACAGGATAATTGCAAGGTATCCTCGTCTCGCAGCATAGTTGAAATAGAAAAAAAAAACAATAAAAGAAAATACAAATAACCGACACTATTTCCTTATTTCTCCACGTTTACCTTTTTCCCTCCCCTCGTTACATCTCGGTAGAGATACTTATTTCGTAACGACGTATTAAACATTATTTAAAAAAAAAAAGGAAAAAAGGTACCGATAGATAACTTGGCAGGGTAAAACGCGTTTATGTAGCACAACGGTTATTTTCCGGTCAAGGACGGATCGAGAGGACAGCTCGTTTCCTTCCTGATCGCGTTTCTTGCACGGTGGATCACCTCGTAACGGTGTTATAATTTGCAAAACAGTTTAGGAAGATTTTGTCAAGTCTCGTCTTCTGTTCCATTAACACGTTCACCGAGCATGGAAAATGTTTTGTCCCCGGAAGAAACCTCGACGATGTGGAAAATCGATGGACAAAAAGAATCGGTCGGAGATGAATCAGAGAAAGAATCTGAATAGAGAACCTGAAATTTTTCTTGAAAAACTTCCCATCGACCGGTGGGGAGAAATTTTGAAGCGACGTTAAATGTACTTGGAGCAGGTGAAAATGACGTTGGACAATAAATTAGCGACGCGTTGTTCGAGAGGTACAGTTAGGAGTCTATATAGGAGACCGAAGACAGAGTTCCTCAAACATTCATCTCTGGCTACTGCGGAAGATGATACGTGCATTAATTTCGTTGCTTTCGGTGAGTCTGTTGGTCTTGCCTCCAGTCACGTCGTATGCGAAAGTGTCGAAGAACGGCCAAGAGGAGACGGAGGATAGAAAGGATTCGGTAACTTGGATCGTCAGGTTAGATCCTTGATTAATTGCGAGTTAGGATTTTGAGATCGATATTGTCACACTCGCGTGATGCATTTGTCTTTTTGTTCGATGAAGCAATGGAACGCAGAGTGAATCTAGAAGTATCAAAAATATCGCCATCACTATGTCACCAGTGTACATTCCGCCGAAAATCCCGAACCTGAAGAATGGCGAAGCGGTGAATTATTCTCCAGCAAGGTAAAAGAAAATTGAATATTCCGGCAGGTGGAGAGGAATTGAGATACGCTTAAATTTGAGGGTTTTTAATATTGAAATGTAAATTATTCGTTAAGTATCGAGAATGTTAAATTTATAGATACTCGACATTGGACCACGAAATGTTATCGAAATTGAACCAGAAGAAACAGATTCAGGATAGGTATCATCCAGCGCCGCTGAGTTCCTTCAAAAACAAAGATCCACCGAGTGACACGAAGGACTCCTCGAAATCTGTCAGTCGTCCAAATATTCCACCCACCAGCCCATCATCCTCGAGTATGTTTGACTTTTCCAAGCCAACGTTCTCGGAGAGCTACGACTACAAGCCGCCAGATTATTTGAGCAGTAAGCCGATTTCGAAGCCGCCGGATTACCTCAATGACAAACCCATCTCGAAGCCGATATCGATGGACGATTACGCTGATTCGGAGATAAGTGACAAGGTACATCTTTCGAATATCAAAATATCCTACCTGCCTTTATAATCGAATCCACACTTTTCGTCAATTATTCCCTTTTCCAAATACACATTCATAAAAACAAACGTGGGTAAAATTTTTTACCATAATTAATAATACGTTAGATACACTAAAAAACAATTACTCACGAATTAAACGAAAGTTTGTCGATAGTAAGTACAGAAATTGTAGAATATCAGATTTTTATAGAAAATGATTTTCAATATTGTAAACAAAGATTATGAGAGATTATATGATTCATACCTTCCATTACCAAACTTCATTTTTGAAAATTGAGGTGAAGAATCATTTCTTTGTGTGCTCTCAATGATCCAGCCTTCAAATTTTACATTCTTGCTTCATACTTGCTTCAACGAAAATCATTGCAGCCCAGAGCAAAGGTGACTTAGTCGATGATTTTCAGCCACCAGATTCCTACAAACTGGATTCCTACTACTCGTCTCACGACCCCGAGTCCGATTACCACGATTATCCTCCGGACACGTCGTACAACAATGACGCATCACCGAAACCGATGGAGTATTCCGGTCATCTGGATCATCCTTCCTACGAAGAGCCCAACGGCGACAACTTTTACGGCCACCATCACGACTTCGATCACGAGCTGATCTATGATCACATTCCAGAATATCACGAGCACACCGAGCCGCCAGAAATGAACGATCAAAGACTGGACAAAAGACCGTACTCGTACTACTTCATAGGGAAGAAGCTGTGGTACGTTCCGCTATACTTCAGCATCTACTTTGTCATCTACATCGCGGCACTGGTGTTGAAGAGTATAGCCAGGCACAAGATCACGTTCCCCGCTCATTTGGCGGAAGCTGTGGGACACTCTAGATCGTATAACGATTTCAGCTGGTGGGATTTCACCGGCGATATTCTACAGAGTATCGAGGGTTTCACCGAGAAGTATGCAAGAATTTCTTAGAGTGATTTGACGAGTATAGGGAATCTGCCGTCTTAGTGGTCTCGGTATCCGCGGTTTCAGGTGTCCGTGGTTGGCCGCAGTTTGAAGAAGTTATAGAGGAAATTCTCAAATTCTTAAAATCTCAAATTCCTAAAATCTCAAATTCTTAAAATCTCAAATTCTTAAAATCTCAAATTCTTAAAATCTCAAATTCTTAAATTCTTAAATTCTTAAAATCTCAAATCTTTAAAATCTCTAATTCTCAAGTTCTCAAATTCTTAAAATTTCTAATTCTCAAGTTCTCAAATTCTTAAAATTTCTAATTCTCAAGTTCTCAAATTCTTAAAATCTCAAATTTTTTAATTCTCAAATTCTTAAAATCTCAAATTCTTAAATCCTCAAATTCTTAAATACTCAACTTCATCACCCGAAGCAGATGATCGTTCAACATCAACAATAAAACATCGCATCATCTACGTCATTCATTTCATCTCATCACATCACAGGCATTGTATCATTATCACCTAACTTTAATTATTATATTACGCTTAATAAATAAATTTACCATAAGTATGTACTAATATATAGCGTTCGCTACTATGCTCGGAAGATCTTGGAACCTACACGGGGGATTCACTGTAATTTCTCTGTTCCCTTCTTTGTTTTAATTAATATTTCGATAAGTTAAATTGGTAGAGATTTCCAACCTTTTATGGTTCTGAAGTATGTAAGTGCCTTCCTTCCTTCCATTTCTCTCAGGAAAATATCTCTACACTTTTAGATAAAGCAACTTCGGACTATTTGTCATCCTCGAAACACAATTATGCTTCTTGCGACCAATCATTCCTAAGACACCTGATAGCTATGTGTCCTTGTCGTAAATCATTCGAAAGCTAAAAAGCGTTGGACTGTCTGCCTTCGACGACCATTAAAAATACGTTGACGATAGTGTATATGATTTTTGGAGCAAGTATTATTGAGTATACTCTCTAAAATGTAGTATTGCTACGGTTAAGTTTGATATCATTGAAATTCGAACACGTTGTGGGAAACAAGAATCGTTAGAAATTCTTCATTATCAATTCCCTGAGAATTAATTGACCAATTGTGCATTTTGTCATTGTAAAGGATTGAAAAATGCAAATTTGCAAGAATATGCTGCATCGATCATAGCTATAGGTAAACTTGAATGCATGTAGAAAGATTGTAAAAAAAAAAAATGCGATGATTTATGACATCATTCGCTGGTGAGAATTGACGTTGATGAATTTTGACAACATAGATACACTATACGTGTGATAATATATAGTTCTCCTATTTTTACATTACACCAACAGAAGCAAGATGAAGAAACTGTCCCAATCCTTAACTTTTCAAAAAAATTACTTTACAATCGCCGATTTTGTACGTGTAAATATTGTTATTAATTACGTCTTCTGTAAATATTTAAAAAATCTAATACACTATTTATTAAAACGTATAAAAATAATAAATTTCACTGATTGAAGTAAAACCACTCATCGTATCGAACCTTACGAATAATCTCAACTTTAGATCTAAAGATTACCTGTAAATGTAACGAAAGTTCGCATGAAAAAAAGAAAATTGTATACATCCATCGACGATCTTTTTTTCTTCTTCGCCGATTTACTCGATCCCTCGCGAGCCAGCCAAAACCTGTACGAATGTTAATGTTGGCGCACGCTCGATTCCTAAATTCCCGAGGAACAGGCGTATTCGGTTATGACTGCTTCTTATGCTCGCGCCACGAGTGGTGATGCGAGTTTTTGGCGGGATAACGAGCCGGAATTTGTCAGTATCGGCGGAATCGAAAGAATTACTGAAAACGACACGGGAATTCTGATGGTCTCGCATTCCGATTGACCAATTACGCTGTTTCGGTCCCACTGTCATCCGTGCTTTCTTTCCACGTATGATCCTCTCTGACTTTCGTTACGTAGCAGGAATACGAAGTGTCCTTTCATATTACACTTTCGCGGAATTCCGGCGGGTATGATGAATTTTATACATAACAATCGTCCTTTAACGCGAACGCTCTTTTTCACGTTTCACGGAAAAATGTGCAGATATGAATTACTTCACCGAATATTCGCTGTGAAAATTATTTTTCTATTTTCTTTCTTGCTCTGGAAACTGTCAGCGAATTATACTTCGCTGACTTTAAACTTGCAGGACATTAATTAGGTAATATGGATGTAAATTGTAAAAGTTAAATACAAAATTAGAATGAATAGTTTCGAAAAATTTTAACTAATAATTTCAAAAATTTAACAATATTAACGATACTCGTTCACAGTAACAAAGGAATTCCCTAATTTCTACTGTAAACAAAAAAGTCCTCGAAAAATAATTTAGTCGACATCATTTACAGCCAAACAAGCTATTAGTTTCATTTGAACTAAAATATGAAAATTTTTCGAAACTGTTGTTAAAGTTAGTCTTCAATTCGTGCATTTCTATAATTTTCTAACGACCCAAACATGCCTCAAATACTCGCTCAACTCTGAGCAGTAGCTATGACTGAGTAGAAAAAAGTCGGTTCAACTGCTAATTTTCACTCGGAAGTTCCTCGAAATCTGATCGATTCTCGAAGTATCAAAAGTTGTCGTTTCTCTGTTATTAAAACGAGAAGGAAAATGCGTCGGAAGAGGCGAAGAAGCCAGGCACCACGCCCATTTCTAACTGAACTTGCATCATGCAAAAACATCTGTCACGATTATCGCCGGTTTAGAGTATTGTTTCAACGGGACTTGCTTAAGAACATGCTAATCACCTGGCCTAATACCGTAGGAGGATGTACTTCGGCTAAATGACCTGAAGTTTATGTTTCCTTTGCCTAGATATGTACCTTGGACGGCTGTGAGTTAGTTCTCTCGGCAGAATCAAAAATTCCATTCTTGCTACAGAAACTTTCCGTCAATTTGCTGCTCGCACCTATTGCGGTTAAATACTCGTTACGGTTCGAAAACAGCTAACTGCTCAAATTGACTGAAATAACGACAATATAGAAATAGCTTGCTACTGCACTTTTGCTTCGTTCAATAGACCAAACGTTGATCAATAAGATCCTCTAAAATTGTCAGAATTGAGTGCAACAATAAAACCAGAAATTGCAATTTGTTAAAATTGTTTCTGCTAATGAATTCGTTTAATATAAAATTAATTTCACTTTAGAAGAATTCTCTCGATACAAATATCGCGTTATCTCGATAAATATTAATTTTATTCTCTAGAGTGCTCTCATGTATCGAAAGCTATTTAATAAATGTTCAATTTGACTGAATTAAGACATTCAAAATTAAATCAAATACGAAATAAAATATTTTAAAAATTGTCTCTCTTCCCTCAATTAAATCATATGTAAGATACTAAGAACAAAAATTAAATATGTCAATTTCTAAATCTCCATTAAACAAACCCACGCGAAATTAATTGCTTCGAACCAGATTCTCGGTCTGTCTAATTGAAAAACAAAATAAAAGCGCCGAGTGCCCTGAGAAACGTGATAATCGATCATCGATGAAACTGAGCAAGTGTGATCGATGATCTATAACCGAATTCCCGTCTGAAATCTTCCTAGACGACGGGACGATACGTAAGAGTTGTAACAATTAGTGCTTTTAGCGCTACACGCTGGATTTGCTTAACGTTTCTGGTGATACAGTTACCGGTAACCGAACAGTATGTTTAAACTGGACCCACAAATCGTTCAGTTACTCCTTGGATTTTATCACCGACGGTTCCTCTCTATCCGAGGTTCATGTCTTTGACAGACTTGGTACGAAACGAGACTTCGAACAGACGGTACACGTGCCATAGAGATCGGTGAACTCACGTACAGCAAATACGAGGAATGAACGTTCGTATCGACGTACTGGCCGGTGGTGAATCGTTATCGTTTCCATGAATCGGTGAGACATCGACGAAAAGTGTACTCAGACACCTGTTCACGAATGAAAGGAATAAGACGAGCTATTTTTCGAACAACGACGACCGTACCTTGAAGAGTTTCGTGTCATCGAAGAGAAAACTAAATTATGGGTAGATATACTGTTCTGTATAGATCATTTTTAAGGAGATACGCCAACCTGAGGCGTCAGAAAGTAGGTAAAGTTTGGGAATTTTTATTGTGGGTAATTATTAGATGGAGGGTTTCAATTTTCTTTTTTTTTTTTTTTTTTGAGGATATAAATGTTACTTTCAGTTTTGTTAAATTTATAAATTGAAAAGAATTTTTGGTTTTCTTGCCAGCGATGGTGCCAGAAATTTCGCAATAATTCTTCGAATTTGTAACATTTTTACTTTGTAAAAATTGGAGAGAAAAGTGGAAAGCTGTATTTGTATACTCTGAAGAAATTGAAACTTTTCATTCGGTGGTTATCTATGAGAAAAACTCTCAAACATTTATCTGTTTTTAGAAACCTCAGGTAAGAAGCCTTTATTAAAAATTCCGTGTTCAGTGTGTGCGCAAAAATCGATTGTTCCGAATGGTAATTTTAAAAAAGAAACTCCTATATTTCAGATAGAGTAGAAACGCATTTAGTCTGCCGCTGTCTTCTATTCCTTGTTTTCATTTCTCATGTCTCGACAAGTGACACTATCTTCGATGAAACTGATACATTTCCGGAAATGAACGAAGACGAGGAAACTTCTACGATCGATACAGCTCTGCGAATGTACAGGTAACCGGCATAAAGTCGTTGCAAATTGTTCCTTATTAACCCTTTCGCTGCGGCAGATTTTTTCCCCAACTGTTGCAAAATCTTTTCTTTTTTGTTTCATTGAATTAAGGTGGATAAAATTAAGGCTTGAATTAACATGAAAGTGCGCCAAAAAATAGGCGGCAGTAGCAGTGAAAGGATTAATTGAAATACAGACATCACGATATTTCAAATTCCTAAAAGTCTTTCTTTTTCCATTTCCGGTTAGAGAACCAAGAATGAACCGACGCGGTTACGGTAAAGATCGTGGATCGATGTATCAGGACGATCATCACGACGATCATCACGACGATCATCACGACGATCATATGACAAAAGAGGAAGAGAACGGAATGAAAGCCATGGGGCAGGCTAAAGTTGATTACTGGGGCGGCTACTATGATTTTCTGATAAACGAGGGAAGTTACAAATTTTGGGCAGTGTTTCAAGTAAGTCTCAATAAATTCTTCTAATTGCGTTGAACAGAAACTTCCGAATAAAGTATTCACAATTCGTACAAAAATTAAAAATAAAATACGGTTTATTGATACACTAACAAATTACACTTGCATTTTGCATCAAATCGTAATTAAATTTATCTACAATGGCCGTTTGAAAAAATTTGAAACTAGTGAAAAAAATTTGCATACTTATTCGTAGACGAAAGTAATAATATTGAACTGGTGATAATCGAGATACTGCAATACGGGTTCAGTTGAACAGAAAAATGTCGGAAACTGGTAACAACAGTTACACGCAACCGCAAACAAATTTTCACGCCAATAAACGGTTATATAGTACAAGGTTTTCCACACGGTATTACACTTCCGCGTTTGTATGTGGTTTTCGCCGCTTATTCATGCCGCGAATTTAATAACCGAGATTAGCCGTATTTTCGAAAGGAAGTAGAATGTGTATCACGAATTTCACAGCATCACATTCCAGCGTCGAGAAACGTAATTACCGAAGATTCGGGATACATAAGTAACGACAGAAAGTAGAAATTTTTCTAAGTATCTAATTTTTTTACTAACTCGGAAAGTTCAATGCTCCATTTCCAAGCGTAAACTGTTCGAAACGGTAGTTAAGAAATTTACAAACCTCGATATTGTGTTATTGACTTTGAACAAAGGAGCTAAGAAGATTTTTAGCATATTTAAAACTTGGTTCGCATGAAGTAATTGTGTGATGTAATTAGAAATTGATTATGGCAGCGCCTTGTTAGTGGAGAATACTCAAGTTTTCAGAGTGTGATTTAAAACCGGATAGTTTGTTATTCTGGCGTGAATTTTCGAGAAAGAAATGAGTTTGAAGATAAAAATTCATTTTTACTTTGAAAAACTCAGTTGGAAAAATTTTTACAATTAAGGTTTGCCTTGAAATAAATTCAGTTTCGAAAACCTAACAGTAGTTTTCAAGAGGATACTCTTAGTGTAATAACTTTACGAGACAGTCAAACAAAGTGAAAAAGAACCTGTGCATAAAGCTTGAATACCGATAAAGAAACAAAGCAAAATGAAAATTAAGAGGACAAGAAATATAAAATATGAGAAATAACTTAAGTATGTGCATTTTTATAGCTTGCGACCGCGGCTCTCCTCATCTACAGTGGTTTCGCCGCGCTTTATTACGCCAAGGTGAATCCGCCGGCAACGGACGACGAGTTCGACGACATATTACGTCGTCGACGGAAACGCAGTGTATTCTCCATTTCTCCACGAGATAGATCGTTCTGCGGTTTGGACAGTGCTACGTTTCAGAGGATAATCGACGCGGTTGCTAGAGACATCCACTAACAAAGAAGAACTACCCCTTTTTTTTTACATTTTCTACGATGTCACCCAGATGGCACACGAATTAGAAGATGTCCATTTTTTAATCTGGACGTCTTAACCTATAAATGCATCGTCTTGCCACTTGGCAGGAAAATTGAGTTAAATTTCAGTATTCATCAGATGACGCCTATTTTTGCATCTAAACTATGTATCTTTTGTTTTAATACCTTCACATGTCGCAATCTGAATGTGTCAGAGTTATTCCTAACTGAGTCGCTCAGAAGTCAAAGTGTTAGTAGTGAAATTTATTAAATTTGTTTTATTTAAGAAAAATTAAGCACCAAGCATGTGCTTTGATATTAAAATTGGAAGAATATCAAAAAGTCGAGTTCGTCATTTTGGCTTCTGAGAGGCTCAACTGCATAGCTTTATATTTGGAGTGTTATTACGTTAATGTATTTTATAGATTGTGCTATACAATCAACAAGGTACGTAGTTTATTATGATTTTATTTATTTAAAGTTTTTTGTACCTTTTTTCAAATAAAAAGGTACAAAAAGTGAGAGATTTTTCACAAGACGTCTGTGTGCTATCTGGGTAATAACTGAGCAATTTTCATCAAATTTCAGAATCTCCCTGATAACAGAAACTAACGAGTTTTTTAATTAATCAAAGAATTAATTGTGCAACTTTTTCCTTGTTTGTTCTACAATGTGTTAAATATGGCAATTTATATGATTATTAAGTTACTTGATGTAATATACAAGAGAATTGAATTGTGCTTTCGTCGATGTTTGTAATTAATTTATAATAATTACGATTTAATTATTATGACTTGTATATATATATGTAGTGATTATATGTATAATACATAATAATTGTACATTGCTGTCTTCTGTATGAAATTATTCGAGTATCAGCAAGAAATCACAAGAATACGATGTAAGAACAATGCGTGAAAGCGAAGCAACACAGTTGGAAAAGTAATCATTTTTTAAAACACGATGCGTAAGTAATATTGAGAAAACTTCATTGTAACATAATTTAATCTGCGCGAAAGTAGGGGAACGACAAATTTGACCTTTCATAGACTGTAAAAATTACCATAAATCACTGCATACTTGCCAATTTTGAACAAAGCTTACATTGAGGTGAACTATTTGCAAGACATTAAAAAAACAGTAATTTTAATTTCCCTTATAATACAGAATTTCTTTTTATACAGGACGGGCCACGTAAAACCACCTAATTATCTTCTCCAGCTACAGTAGCACGAAGAAATTTTTATACGCAAGTTAAATGGTTTCAAAGGGTGAATGAAATGGAAGACAAATATTTCCTATGGAAGAAATGGCAAAAAGTCAAAGGAAATTTCACATTTGATAAAAATAAAAATTTTCCTTTCGCCAGCATAAGGTAATCTAATTTTTCTTACATCACCTAACAGTGGCAGAGGCTAATTCAGCTTTGGAGACGGAGCCATCGATACATATTTTTTTGAACCCTAAGTCTTCCAATGTTAGGAACAAAATTTTACTTTTTAACCCAAAAGCATGTATTCCACAAGTGTCTCTCGTAATCAAAATTCACGCGTCCACTAGTCACGCTTCAAACACGAGAAACACTTAATACGACGCATATTCGTATCCGAAATTCGTCACAGACGAGCGAGAAATTAGCCAAAGAATCTCACCGGTAGCCCGGAGCACACAACAAAGATACATTCTCCCCTTAAATGAGACATTTTAGGATCGAATTAAGCGATCCTCCGATTAATACCATCTCA
>NW_017100254.1:4847824-4848118 GCF_001263275.1 Habropoda laboriosa | reverse complement strand
ACGCGGAGGGGGCTTACATCTGCTCGGAGCCGAAACTTGCAGCCCGGCTGAAGAGAGGATTTCTCGGAAAAGCAAAGAGGATACGGGAGATTTTGTCGGCGATTCAAGTGTCACGCGTGCAACCCGTCCGTGGTAGCAAACGCTAAAGTGTATGCGCGAAAGGATCAAAACGTAATAAAAAGTCTCCCGAAAAAATGTCGACCGATAAATCAATGGTGGCCGTCGCGCCAGCGCGGCGGAATACGTATAGTATGCAACAACGTCTATAAGAGTTTTATATGTGAACACGTACGC
>NW_017100254.1:4843936-4847757 GCF_001263275.1 Habropoda laboriosa | reverse complement strand
GCCTTTTCGGAATAACAGGAGCGTACCTACGACGGACCCACCGTTTTTCACCCCCCACTCCGCCTACCTTACCCCCACCACGCCGCGATCAATCGTCGGGAGCGCAAGTTTCGATCGACGACAATCATCCTCTTTAGATCGTTCTTTGGATTATTATTTTTTGCAGTTGGGTGAAAGTAGATGTAGCAGTTGGGAAATTTGGTTTAGGTATTGTAGTTTGGAGTAATTAGTAGTCGAAGTGATCTTTGGATGAGTTGGAAGTGCTCCGAGGATTTGAAATGGTTTGTTTTGTAAGTCAATTTTTATTAGAATTTGGTATACGCGTTCATCTCGCCTGGGAATTTAGCTTGATATGAATTTATCTTTCGATAAAAAAACAACGGTGGACAATTTGAATGTCTGCTATAATTCTTGGACAATAGTCATTTCTGTGAATCTTCTTATTATTGAGTTTTTAACGTCGTTTCCTTAGGTTTCACTTTCTAATCATCTCTCTGAGTATGAGATTTGGTACTTTTATGAAAATTAAAGTCTTTCAAATAAAATAAGATTTTATGATCATTCTCTAATTATTTTCAGTCACACTTTGAACGAATAATGTATTTTGCATTTCTAGTAAAAAATGGTCAACAATCCTTTCTGCACAATAATCAGTTGATCGTATCACTTTAGTTATCGTAAGAGAATCAAAGCAAAGTTATAAACGGATACTATTATACCTCTCGAACAATTATCCTACAACGATCAAGTTTATCAAAGTTCTGGCAAAAAAGAAACGCGCGTCCTTCTTTCTTTCAGCAGTAAATGAAACACTTGAAACCGCTCAGATCCTCGAACCGCGGACATTTGATTTTAACGAGCCTTCCACCTTCTCCCTGAAGTAAGACGATTATGTGAGAAAACCAGTCAAGACCATTCTTTGAGGGATCGCCGTTAAGTGGAGACTCTTGTACAACCGAGCTAGGTCTACGTAAATATGATGAGGTCCCTGAGGTTCGAGCATTCCGGAATTGCCAATGCCGATGCGAAACGTACAAATATTTGTAGGACAGAAATTATAAACAATTCTGAAGTTATCTCGTTGTAAAATCAAGTAAAACACAGATTCGATGCTAGTTAATTTAAATACTTGTTTCGAAAAGATCTTTTCTCGTTCGAAAAATTGAATACTCCTTAATTGATATACTCTACTTTCCACACGAGAAAGTGTGTTGCAGGATAAAGGGGTCAAAAGTGCTCTTAAACCAAATTGATCTTGCGATGGACCATTCGATAGCTTGCTGAAATTAAATATCTGACACCAAATTTCAATCCTTTATCTCAACCGAGAGGGTAGTTACAGGGAAAATTCGGATTATCAGTTCTTGCTCTATTTTCCCTATTTAATGATAAGCAAAAATTTTCAAAAAAATGTGGCTCGTTGCATACACTAAGGCACATGTTATGGAATTTTTTCCGATTTTTTCGTTGCAAACTCTAGTTGTGAAAAATGAAAAATTCAAAGAAGTGGGAATTTCCTTTGAAATATTAAAGCGATTATTTTTATATTCTTTTAGTAGCAACATCTTAACATAACTATTATCCTCAAACTTTTTGGCAAGGTGTACCTTAGTTGAAAACATTAAAAAGTAACTTTGTATTTTACAACTTTCTTTGATCTTTACCGACACTCGATCAGCTTTGGAAACACTTATCGCCACGGATAACTTTCAGCCTACACAAATGCAATATTTTTCTTTCATATTTCATATTTTATTAGCAATCAGAATATACTCGAGGTGTCTTAAAGACCTGCTACTCTTAAATCTCGCGACAAGGACTCCTCCAATGCCAACTCCTCTCAAACACAATACTCGAAACTTATCAAACGTTCATACATACTTCCCTTTACACGAAATCAGAGCCCTTCGTACCACAGGATTGCGACATCGAAACAAGAAAGTCCTTCCTTACAGCCACACGGCGGAATACATTAATTGTCGGTCACCGAACCCACGTTTTGGTCTGCGCTCGCAATTAGAAATTGAGTTATATTTCTTGCGCTTACCAGTGAATAAATTTCATCGGATCTTCGTGGACACGTTCGTCGCGGAGGAAATATATCATACCGAGACGTGGGCCAGTGTGTGTCCGTTCGCGATCGGTCGCGAATATTTTAGCTGGAAAGATAGAGGAAGGGTCCGGTACGGCCCTGCAAAAATCACCCACAGCGCGTTCACCAACGCATTCCGCCACGTAGCCGGGCTGCAAGGGGTACCTTCAGCAAAAGTATGACGACGCTTATGCGCGGCCACTTCAAGAGGGGCCCAGGCAAGCAGCAGCAGCAGCAGCCTGGCCAGTGGGGAGAAAGAAAGAAGAGGGTTGAGGAGCCCCTCGATCTCTTTTCTCCTTTCCTTTTTCGTTTTATTTTCCGAGCAAAAATTTTTCAAATAAATCTCGGACCGGGAGGGGAAACGGTAGGGGATAAAAACCGCATAAAAACTGTTATTTACAGCGACGTGCATCAACGAGCGTCGATAATTCTCGCGTGGACCGAACTCTCGCCACGGCGAGATGATACGCGATGATAATGCGCAACCACGGCGAAACGCGAAATTGAGCTAAGATCGCGAGCGTTCCAATGGCGATCGCTGTCCATTACCCGCGGCCATTTTGCGGGGAAACCTTGATCGTCGAATGGTGAAAGTGGCTTCTAAATGTTGACACTAAATATCGCTACCATTTCGGTAAAGACACGGTTGGGATTTGCTCTCATTTACATATGTACTTTTTATTAAAACAATAAGATTAACATTTAGGATCATTGTCAGTTACGCGGACAGTGATGAGTTAGCGCTCCTAAACTGCATTTTAATAAGTAGTTAATCAATTAATATCGCTACCATTATTGCTTCGTAGACAACGTATTAACCCTTATAAAGAACAGTGATTCTAGAGCCCTACAGAGCACAGAGGATACTCCAACTTTGCTTAAAAAAATATCATCCTCGAAAAGAAAAAATTAGTTCACAGGACAGTTTAACCCTTCCGTAGGCAACCGAGTACCCATTTCTATATTTCTGTGAAAGCATCGCAAAATCGTAGGCAACCAAAAAGTTCAAGATAGTTCCAAGCTTCAATATTTAAAATAATTTGCATAAATTTCACTTTGTAAATAAAATATCGTAAAAATTGGGAATCCAGAGTGATTGTACGACACTTTCACAAGACTCTAAAAAATTGTTAAAGTAAAACACAGAAACGTGTACCCGGTTGCCTGCACAAGGGTTAAGAAAGTCATCCGCTGCAAGAGCGGAGCCAGCAGGCCAAGTAACGCAACACCGCAGGAAAGCTGTAAGGCAGGAAGTGACTTTTAATATTTCAGATAAATCTCTGACGGGGGAGGGGGATGAGAGGGATGTTAGGGAGCATGGTCGGAACCCCGAAATCGGGGCCCGCGGATAAAAACAGTAATTTATGATGCAATGCTTGGCGGCGATCGATAATTCTCGCGTTGCGAATGCAAGCAGAACGAGAGAACCCCGCGCGCTCGAGCTCGCACGCGGCTTCCCTTTTTACCGCCTCCTCTTATCTACTCTCTCTTTGCTACCAGTCCTTCTCTCCCCCACTTCCTTTCTCTGACCCTTTTCTCCTTCTTCTCCTTCTTTTTTCTCTCTCTTTTATAGTTAATGATAATAATAATAACGACGATGATCGGGACGTACGAGGGAGGACGCGAACGGGGCGGAGACGTACCGAGAAGTTGCTCCGAAAAGAGTGCAGCCGTCGTGCAAAAAGAATTCATTACAACGCGGGATATCTATCAGAGGCTTTATCTCGAT
>NW_017100254.1:4803381-4843920 GCF_001263275.1 Habropoda laboriosa | reverse complement strand
CGATAAAAATGTTATTTACGACGCCTCCGCGCAACACACCGCATATTTACGCGCGTGTGTGCGCGCATACTTGATTCGACGATTCCGCGAGACAAATTGAGGGGTGGCAACGAGAATGGCATAAATATGATTGCGCCCACAGTGAGCAATGAAATAATAACGCGACATTCTTACGTGTTGCGTAAGATGAGAGGATATATGTATGCATACGCGAGATGTGTGCTCGGAATATTGGCACGTTGAGTAGGAACAGGTTGAGACGGTAAGATTGTGATGAATTTCGGGCTGTGAATATAGAGATGAGTTTTATGGCCGCGCTCTCTGTATACAGAAAAATTGGGGGGAATTATTAATTGACGGGGGGGATTTTTCGAACGTGCACTTTCGAATAACTACTAATTTCCAGTGAAATTGAGTGTTAAAAATCGATACCCTCGACCGGTATTAAAGTGGTTATTGATTACTCTAATAACATTTGTGTCATAATTTGTTCCTTTGTCGTTTAGTATGGATTGAACGATCGTTTAATCCTGCTTCAACGGAGAGAAATCTTATTTGAGATTAGACAAATTTTGTGTGTATTGTTAGGTTGTTCGGGAAGATCTGTAGATAGTTTTACAGTAAAAAATAATTTTCTCGTAAAAGAAATAAAAAGAAGAGATTTCGGCGAAGTGAAATTTTCAAATTGTCGAAAAGACGGCGAAAAGTTGTAGAATAAAGAAATTACTGCTTTAAAGTATGGAACTGCAATACTTAAATTTACGCGAAATTCTTTTGGAGATCTAAAACACTGCTTTCTAAATAACTAATTTTTTTTGTAGACTGCAAATTTACGATGACAATTTAATTCAAGCTATAAACATTCATAATTCACATTATTTTTTAAATAAACGTTTTCAATGTTTCGACGTGAAATTGAAACCACAAAGGGAAGAGCTATCTTTAAGTGTACCCATGCAAGAAATATAAATGTTGCTGTCTCTTCTGCGGTTCCCTTAATGAAGAGCAAAATATCGTTGTATTCAACAGCTGGCAGAAAATTCATTTGCCAGTGACGATGCAAGAAAAGATCCTTACAGGACGTAAAAATTTATTATTCGTCGGACCTACGTGAGGGTTATTTATACGAAGTGTATGATTTATCGACGCGTTTCGATACGTTCTCAATGAGCATCCGATATGCTGAACGACTTTTTGGCCTCTATCCAAAGGGACTGTAAGATCCCCGTGATTTGTGTGGCCATTTCGTGATTGTAATGCAGAATCTTCGATTAACTTCTTTCTGTTACCTGTTCAAACATCCAGTCAGAAAAAACGGATCACCGTCCACTACATACGAAACTTCTTTTTAAGTATCGCCGTGAATGTATCGATGTAAACAAAAGTGGATGTTATAACCGTCTAGCACGACACACTCGTTACGTATGTGCAATGAAATTCTTCTGCATTTTTGTATAATTAATTGGAGAGTCATTTTTTTCCGTCGCGGTGTTGTTAAAAATGCAACGAACCCCTTGTCTTGCGATTTATTAACGATTATTTTCGACTACTCGCTGTCTTAAAATAGTGTTAAATAAAAAAAAAAAGATAAAGTAATGTGTAGACTTTGTATTTAGTAATCGTCAGTCTTAAAGTGAAGCTGAAGTTAGAGTAAAACTGTAAATTTAATAGAAATACAATTCTCGTTTTGTTACATCAAGCACAATTTTTGTTACAGATTTCTACAAGCTCTTCCATTTGTAAGAGAAACAAAACGCATTTAAGTTTGAATGATATTTACATATTTTGACTAAATTTTAACTAATTTTATGTCAGAAATACATTTTATTACAATAATTCCACTATTGTACTTTAAACACTTTCTGACACGTGTTACTTAATCGCATTTATCATTTCATTCATTTTTTATCTTTTTAGTTACAAACCAAAAAACACTTTTTCAAACCATCTCAAACATATTGCACTTATCTCGAAAAGATTGGAATTTCACAATTACGCAAACCATTTCAAGAATCCTAAATGAAACGCTCATTGAAAAAGAACACGTGTGTATATTTTCCGATTATCACGCTCTTTCTCTTTTCTCTCGTCGCTTCTCTGTAAATATCGCGAGTAAGCTCTTGTGTGACATACTGTAACAGCAGCACACCTTCTCTGGAAACAGAACGTGTCCCAGGAAAGCACGTATCGCGTAAAATCTACGAGTATAGTACGATTCCGCGACGAGTAGAGCATCGGCGTATCAGAGAGGCTAGTCGTACCGGTTCGAGTAACTAGTCCGAGCTTTATTATCCAGCCGCAGCACTTAAGCCTTTAATTGGCAAGAAAGGAAAATTACAATGTACAGGCGGCGAACGGCTTAGGAGCCCCGAAAGGCGAACGCGATCGCCTCTAAACAGTGAGTTACGGGATGTTCGATCGGACTGTGATTCAACGACGAGGAACAAAAAGATAGACGCGGCTATTAAAACCTAAATATTCTTCGAATTGCATTTGTACCTGCAGGGTTTCATTCTGTGAAATTAATTAGTCTTGCAGTTGATTTAAGATGGTATCGAAGGAGCACGAAAAATGGGCGATTTTTATGAATTTTTGTCTTCCATTCTGAAAGGTCTAAGTGAATTTTTATCTTCCATTCTGAAAGGTCTAAGTGAATTTTTATCTTCTTGTCTAAAAAATGGTCTTGTTTATTAACACTTTTACCCATTTATATATTTCCTTTAACAATTTTTATATAGTAAACCACTTTGGATCCCCATTTTTTGGACATTCTTACGTCGATACACCTTCCCAAAATAAAAATTTTCAATACTAAAGCTTGAAACAACCGTGAACATTTTGGTTTCCCACACAAGTGTGAAACAGTGAGGAATATTTACTGGCAAGGGAACATCACGAAGTGATAATCAACGATATTGACGAAACTTTGATATATAGCAGTACTCAAATAAATATTCGACACGTATTTCTTTTTATCAGCCATCGTCCACGGTGAAGCTGTGAAAATCACCCATATTCGTACTCTCTCCTCCATTATCCATTTATGATAGAACACAATTTACATCTTGTCAAATAAACCCTTTGAATTCTAACAGTAGTACCAAAAATATTCTCAATTCTGTTGCTAATTCGTTGCAGAAATATTCCTCGAATTTTTTAACTAGAAGTGGTAAAATATCCCACCAGGGATTGAAGTTACGAAAAAAATGTTCTCGCAAAAGTAAAAACTCCTATACAGGAGGACATTAAGTAGTATAAATAATTTTTCTGTAGCTGTAGTATCAAAGTGGAGTTAATTTTTCGGGACAAAAAAAAAAGGAACGCTGTATTACGTGAAATGTGAGCCGAAATTTCGCTCTGATTCTACACGTATAGTTCACCGAATGGGCAAAAGGGAGAGGCGCGCGAGCGCGGGCACACGGTGCAGGGCTAAATAACAACGAAATGCCTGGACTGTAGCCGTGGATCCTGAAGGGAACAAAAGTGGGGCCAGTGGCATTATGACGGGAAAAACGGTAGAATGCCAGGTGGAATTTAAGCGGCGCGTTCCAACGTACCGAGAGTCGGCACGCTTAGAACTTAGTAAATAAACGAGAAACACGCTGTATATAATTGGGAAGGAAGACGGAAAGAAGAGACGCGAGCACGGTGCCGACGTAAGAACGCGCGGCGGACGTGGATGCGTGGATAGGAGCGATCAGAAAAACTAGGGACGCGCAAAGAGGGGAAAAATAAGTGGCCGATAAAAAGGTTTTCGGAGCGAAACGGACCAGAGAGAGGCGGTAATTACGCGACTCATGCCGGCTCTGTTCGAGAACAGAAGCAAATTAAATATCGACGCGGGAACCAAGGCGGGAGGAGGATCCGCCGCGGAATGCCACGCGTTTTCGCGGTCGATAATTCCGCGTCTCATTGACGTTTAAAATTGCTCCCTTTCTTGTTCAACATCTTGTAAATTACGCGATCGTCGTTCTTGCCTCTTCGACGTAAGTACATACATGCATAGGCAGTTTCCGAGGGAAATATTTCATTTTGAATTAGCAAGGGAACTGTATTACGCGAATCTCAATGGACACGGTACTTCGAGTTCTGATAAAACTTCGACTTGCAGAGGTACAGCTTCTCTGAATTCGAGTTACAGAGGGAAAATAACGCATTTTAAACGTGTGACACGTTATTCGAGTTGTGGAAAGTTTGTTTTTCGATTTGCAGAGGTTCTGCAGCGAAGAGGAAGGGAATGAGCCAAATTCTGAATAGTCTTATAGAGGTTTCCTATTCTTCGAAATATTGTCTAATAATTATGATAATGTAATCTATCTTAGACACGAAAATGTTTAATTATAATTTCAATCCGTAGACTTTGTTGTTCGTATAATTCTGTCCCAATGTTACACATCATGAAATCGCGTATTTGCATAAGTCTTCGTTCAATATTGAAAGCGCGAGTCACTTATCACGCTACGTTTTTCTTACACTTTCGTTCTCGCTTAACGTGCACCATGCACGTAACTTACACTGGAAAAGAAATTTTTAGAGCAGTAGAAATCGAAGGTTGGACAACCAAGGCCTGGGAAACACTGCTACGCAAAGGAAAACATTTATGCACGTGACTGGATGTAGCAAGAATCGTGAGTATAAACATAGAAGGATTTTTAATTGTGCGTCAACTCGACGAGCTCTGCTTGAAGATAAAAAAAGAGACGAACAAAGAAAAATAAATCGAGCAGTCTAAATAAAAATCGTAACGAAGGTCGTAACGTTGTAATGCCTATTTTACGTGAAATTATTTAAGAAAATGTTTAACAGATCGTTTAAGTACAATATCTATGCTTCTAATTATGATCATTGTGTAGAAAATATTTGTGTTTCGAGATACCTAGAAAAAGCTCGCAGAGAGAAATAGAAATTAAAAGAAAAGCCTGAATTAACGATCAGATTAAATAATAAAGAAATCTCGTATTAATATTAATCTTGAAATACTAATTGAAATTGGGGCGCCTAACACAATTTATCACGTAACAAATAAGACATAAACAGGTAAAAGATAAATTACCTTGATCCAAATTAACGTCGAGTCACAGGCGATCAGGCTTATCGCTGATTGGCGAACAAGGTCTACGCAAATCAGTGGTAAAAAGCACAGTACCGGTAAACATTCTAAATCTAGCACGCACCCGTATCAGAGAACGCGTGTAGAAGTACACGCCTCGAAGATCGCGTTCTTCTCTGTAGGAAAGTCAACAGCTTCGTTTTCCTCGTTTCCCTAGGCGATCGACTATCTGCATTCTTACATTGCTGAAAACGGGACCACTGACCCAACAAATTCACCACGCCTTGTAAAACAGTATCTCGATTCTAACCACGTGGAGATAAAACAAGATTAGGGTACACGTGTTCATCTGAGAGATTTTGAAATTGAATGAAATGAAATTGCAAATGAAGTATCTGATAGACCTTTCCCCAAAAGGCACTATTAATAAATAAATTAGTCCAAAATGAAGACACTGATAGTAGCAATCAAAGAATTTTTATATTCAAAGACCAATGATTTTTATTTTGAAATAACGAAACTAAATTGTTAGAAAAAGTGTATAGAATCATATGGAAATTATTTCGATTATATAAATTATTTTTTAAACAGACACAGTGTATTTAAAGTTTCATTTCAAAAAAACGATATTTCATATGCACCAATTTTTATTTTAACATTATTTTATTTTATAGAATATCCGGAACTACTTTTCATTCTGTTCTTTATAAATTAGAAATTCACGTATCTACCTACTATATTACAGATTTACTTTGACTGCAGAAAATAGGCGAATTATTTCAAACTACCGATAAGTATACATCGTGAAAAAATTTATTAGGTTGTTGAAACACCGTCGAACCTAACCAAACCTGACCTTCGTCTCGAATATTGTCCATACTTGTTAAAATTCAATTGATGTACACGGAACGTTGCAAGCTCTCGTACACCAGTTGACAATAAATCTCCTTAACGGTGTCATAATAATGGTTTCGCCGAAAATTCACGGCGATAAATCGCAATTGGCCAACATTGATTTATTACATTACCACGTCAGAGCTGTGACAACGAACGGATGATTCGACAGTGATTACACGTGTAACGTGATTGCACGTATTGTCGGGTTCGATCGGAGAAGGAGATCTCTTCCACTACTGAGAACAAATATCCGTTAATTACTATAATATTTCGGAGCGTGTGCACGTTACGATTCTGGCAACCTCGATTAATCGCGGCATGGCTGGGCCGCGGACTGGCTATAGCGTACACCCGGTGTAATTAATTAAAATAAACGCACCGGCAAACATTGTGTAATAATTGTAACCCGATACTATACAAATTACCACATAATAACACGAACTTTCCACGGGACGAAAGAAAAAAAAAAAAAAAAATGATGCCTACGCAATGGAAATTAATTACGAGCGAGCGCAACGAGGAGGAGCGGCTGCTGCTTAATTCTCTTCTCCCTCTCGATGTGACAGCGCTTTAATTCAAAACGGGACGCCGGAAAAAGGAGAACGTGTCATTTTTCAGAAAGGGACCCGTTACAGAAAATTTCTCGATCGACCATCTTCCGGCACACGTGCACCGGAATACGTAATACAGCACCGTAACCAGACAAATATGATTCACGTTAATTACCCGCATATTCCACCCATACTTAGGAATCAGGTCGTGAAAATGCGCACGTGAACACGTACAATCGGAGTTAAAAGAGAAACGTACACTTTGTAAATACGAAATTTATTATTATATACAAGGTGGACAATGTAACTTGATCATCTTAATTATTTCTGTTACTACTGGATTAATAGAAATTCTTTTTTCTTCGAATATTTTGGTTCAAAGAGGACTACGGACTGATTGCAGTACACTAAACGAAATAAACTTGAAATAAATTAAACAATACTCATTTCAGCTATTCTTGTAACTAATCTAAATCTACACGCTTCTTTGCATCACGTTATGCTACTTATCTACTTACAGTATTTACTCTGTTATGCGTTAATTGAACATTTTTCCTGTCAATCATAATTGTTTTCTCCCTCATAAATATTGCAGTTTTAGCAGATCTTCCGGTATTCCTCTACAACCTTCGTAAATCAGTATTATATTTACCTTAGTTCGTTATCTATCCACGATAAAACACTATTTACACCGTTAAGCCTTATTAGTAAACCCTTTGTATTCTAACAGTATAATATTAAAAATTTCATCCTCAACTCTATTACTCCCTTCGTGTAGCTAATTCCTAGCAGAAATATTCCGCAGATTTTATATATGTGAGATAATACGTAAAGTGCTCGTTCTTCTCGCT
Organism: Habropoda laboriosa; assembly: GCF_001263275.1. Taxonomy (NCBI): domain Eukaryota; kingdom Metazoa; phylum Arthropoda; class Insecta; order Hymenoptera; family Apidae; genus Habropoda; species Habropoda laboriosa. The sequence continues at coordinate 4,836,571 of NW_017100254.1, read as the reverse complement.
CTGATTCTACAGTTCGTCAAATGGCCAGCGTGAGAAATTTCGCGGGTGGAAATTTCTTACCGTTACCGAGAAGCAGCAATAATACATATTCGAAACGGTGATACATTTAATTAAGGGACGAACAACTAGTATGATTAAGTTTCGTCTAAAATTACGCGGACACGGATAATAAGAAGAATTTTACAACGAGCAGAAGTAAGACCATAGTAACCTAATGTTTCGATCATTCTTGAATATAACGAACGCGGCCCTGAGTCTCTGGAATCCCTGAATGCCAGTTATCCCGGTACAGTTATTTCGTTCCTTTGAATTTTATTAATCAACCGTTGGCGCTCGGCCATTATTACGCCGTGTATCCACGGATATCTCAAGCCATTATATGTATATACGTTCAGTGGGCCGATATGAAGCAATAATTGCATTTACAGTACGCAAGCTGAATTCCTCGAGCTACGATACAATTAGAAGAATTGGGTCTGTTTGCTCGATACTATACGTTGTAAGGAACTTAAAGGAATGAACTCCGGCGAGAGAGTTGAACGCCGAATGACGTGCCTTGTGCGCGCATTGAAATCACCCGGCGTGAGGTATCGGAACGCGGCTATCGAAGTCACCGTGCGGCAGCGCTGAAACGAACGATGACGCCTGGGATGCTATTTTCTCATTACACAGCGTGTCGAGTGAGACGATATCGCGAGATCTCGACGACTTTTTTGTTGATAATCGGTCGGTTCTGATCGCGACGCCTGGCAAAGAGTTCGGAACAAATTGCTGTGCCGACCGTGAGGCACAAACCAGCCAGCTCGAAACGAACGAGGAAACAAACAGAGGTGGAACGAAGGGAGAAGGGAATAGAGAGGAGAGTAAAGGACAGGATCTTTAGTGAGAGAAGAAGAAGAAGAAGAGATAGAGAGAGGAACGAAGCAGTGATGAAAATTAAGGGGAGAAAAATGGTAGTCTGTTTCCACGAGGAAGAGATCCCGCCAAAAAGTAAAGTAGCGTGAAGCGATGCTTAGCCGACAAAGCTAACTCGCTTGTCTAAGAAGAAATCGAATGAGTGGCGAACAGTGCCGGTTAGCTGAACGGAAAAGGATGAAGATGAAGAACGGCGGTGCGTGAAGATCCCCTACTGTCAGTCGGTGGTCAACCGTCTCGGAGAAAGGACGTGGTGCCGCGTGCTTTCTGTCTGGTCTCTCGCTTCTCTTACTGAACTTTACTCTGTATCGAAGGAACAATCCGTTTGACAAACTTTCTCTGCTATTTATCGAACGCGTTCGACATCGTGAACACACGTGACTATTCGGCAGATAGAGTCTGAAAAAACTGTGCGATCGAAGTTTCGACTGAGAAACGTTGTTTCGTGATTGATTGTCGAGAAGAAATTAGAGCTTTGATGTGTCGTTTAAGGAAGAATAATATCTCGAAGCTGAATATCGAAACGTACGAACCTCCGAACGTATAGTGAAATTGTTTTGAATGAAAGAAAATGAGATCAACGAGATTCTGAACCATTTAAAACAAGTCCGAAGAATGAACTGGTTTTTTACGTGTAGGCCCATTAAAAGGTAGGAAAAAAAAAAGAAGGAATGCTGGTCACGTATAAATATATCGAGAACTGTGCTTAACGGGACCGTTCTGGACTCTGAAAAAAAAATCGTTTTACTCCGTGACCTTGAATTCCTTCACGGCAACGTGAAAATATCGTCGGACAATGTGTGCGGCGCACACGAATCTGTGATCGGGAGAGTAGGTGTGTCTAGAGAATTTCGCTAGAAATAAACTTCTTCGCCCCGTTTCTGAAACAATCGCGGCGTAATCGTTCCCTAGTGAAAAAGAAACGATAAGTCGCAACAATGAACACGTCTCGAAACGTTTGAGGCGGCGACAACGCGTTCCCATTGTCTTTGAAAGTTGAATGTGAGGAAAAGAAGAGAAGCAAGAAGCTGGTGTTGAAGGAGAAGAACGAAGAAAAATTGAAGAAAGATGGCTTCTATGTGTGGCAGCAGCAAAAGCTACCCGGCGATAAACACCGGCAGCTATTACAGGCCGAGTGGTTATCCTTATCAGGTGAGTGTGAACATTGAAAACTGTCGCGCGTACAATAGACAGGATGTAAAGTATGACAGGTTTCACGTTCGAGAGTTGAAAATTTATTAACATCGATGGAGAACTTATGATCTACGATTATGTGCAATTCTTATCGGAGATTAGATTAGATATGAAATTTCGGAAGGTGATTCAATTATCTTCGTCTCCAGATATTCGGATGCTTACACCACGACTCCGTTATGATCCATACCGGAAATCATTTTGACGTGCTTCGCGGCGAACGCATGAGGCTTACGAAGAAGAAACGTGACTGTATCTATTAAGGGAAAACCCGTTTTATAGGCAGCGTGCATAACACGAGTAAAATGTTATGAATAATGCAATACAATCGGTTGCTTCGCCCATTAGTTTTGGGTATCTATGAAAGGAAAATTAAAGCGTTGGAATAATCATTACAGCAGCTGTGTAACAGTCGAACCGTGACCAAATTTTTCTTTTCTTCACAGTCTGTTAGGCTACTTTTTCACTCACAAGTGAATATAAGAGACAATCTTTCGATGAGAAATTTAATAAATTCGACAATGGTATAATATTGAAAATATGGACGTTCTTCTATACTACAATGCGCAAACACTCGACAGGAAAACGTTTCGCTGCGATGACAGTTATTCAATAACTGCATAATTTGCAAATATGTAACCACGTAAAAATGTTCGATTATTTTTGTCCAGTCGTTCTGATGTCATTTCTGTTTGCTGTTGGCAAGTAAAAATTACGAGAACTTAGTGAATAACAGCTTACACGTCAATCTGCGTAATCCCGTGAAATTGCAATTGAAGTTGAAATTAATTCGCGTATGTAGTTGTTTAGTTGGTGACATAAGTGGCAGGCTGGACAAGATGCCTATTGACAATGAGAGTGACGAATAACGGGAAAAAACTGTTCTCACCCGGCTTCCGAGAAACACGTTAAAGATTTCTCGATGCCTGCTCCATTCCACCGTTTCCCGTTATTAGCGAACGAAACAAACAAAGGTGCTTCGAACGAAGGGGAGCAACGAAAGTGAGAAAACGGAAGAAGGTCTTCTCAAAAGATAAGAAGATTCGAGGTGATAGTGCTTTTAACGAGAGAAAATGCTTTCAATGTCAATTCCACGCCTTCTTGAGAATATGTTAAAAATATAGAACAATGTACATAAAAGATTGCGATTTTTAATCTTAAAAGTCTGAGAACAAGGGTCGTTCTATAATTATGGTTTAAATCGTGCGGTAATTTCTATGGTAACGTGCGCTGCGACCAATTTGAATACGCCACGCACAATTATTTACCTTAAAATACTGAAAAAGGTGCTCGTGTAAAGGCTGAATTTAGCTGTTTTGGAAGATCGTTATTTGCAGAGTTTATACGGTTGCAGGAAATTATATACTCTATTACAATACATTATAAATCATTAATTAATTACATAAACTTGTTAAATATATAAATGCATAGTAATAATGAAAAAATTAAAACATATAAAACCAGAATTAACTTGGAATAAAAATAAAAACTTCATCGTTTTCCTTCGAAAATTGCTAAAAATCAACGGAGTAACAAATTCCAACAATCTCACTTCAAATATTTTCCACAAAAAACACAAAAATAACTATAGACAGTGTTTGTTTTAAAGGGTCATAAATAACCGCTTTTTACAGCATTTCCAATCTCAAAAACGGCATTGAAGTCTCCAGAAGCGGCAGCCACACTAAAACTTCAACTTCGCCCGAAACAGCCTTTATACGAGCAACTTTTTTCACATTTCTAACAATCTCCGAGGTAATTGCGCATACAAGACACGCGACACTTGAATATTATTTCGAGAAGGGAAGCTGTCCCGCTCAGAAGAAGCGAGAAAATTATACAATCCGGCATTGTCCTGTTACGCGTTGTAGCTGGCTGCCGACTCCTAAATTCCACCATCTCGGTGGTCCGGGTAACAAGAGCCGCAGCATTTCTTTCGATAGGCGTAATTAAATGCGTCGCCGACTGTGACATAAAACAATATGAAATAGGCGGACCACACGTACACTGGCTCTGCATCGCGAAAACCTTGGCCTTGTCTTGCATGAAAGCATTACATAAGTTCGCCTCGCTTGGCATCGCGTGAAGATGATGATCCGTCGTTCTTCGGCCTCTCTCTCTCTCTCTTTTTCTCGCCGAGTGTCTCGACCTGCCTTTCCTTGCCACTTGGATCCCTTCGTCTAGCTTCCCCGGCATGTCGTTCTACACCGCGAGAGAAAATATGGATGCGTTCGGCGTTTGAAAGACGCAAAAGAGCGAAGACACTGACGTACGCATATTTCTCGCGTGCACATGGTACCTTCTGCTGTTTGCGTGTCGTTTTGCTGCGAGTAGCGAAGAAATGAGCGCGTTATTGCCCTCGTCGCAATGCATTCAAACGAGATAGGTGTTTTCTTCAAATGTGCAATTCGAAATTTCACTCTCTCCGGTGGAGGATAACGTAACTCGTCTTTTAGCGGTCCAAATTTTTTGTCTCTTTGTTCTTTAGCGAAGAATTTGACGATTCACAAGTGTGATATATACTGAGTTTAATAAAATTGTTACACAAAATGCACAGTATTTTGTCAATTTTTTTTTATCCGTGATGTAGCTTTCTAAGTTGTAAAATAACGCTGTATTTCGATTCTCTAAACACTTTGCAGGAGATAACACGAAATAAGAGGGTATCCACAGAACGTTTCGTCGTTTAAATAACAATTATATACGAGTATCGCAATCCCATCTCCGATCAGTAGAATTCGAATTTCCTTTTAATAGGTATTCAAAGGGAGATAAAACGATGCAGAAATATATTAGGGTCAATCTTACGATATTACATTTCGAACTGAACGTTACTTTACATTAATCGTTCCTCCAGTTGAGTCGCTCCACCGGTCCTGAAAATTGTTCCCCCCCTAATTCGACCAACATCCCTAATCGCGCCAGCGCAGGCTGCTCATCCCAGTTAGTACCGTTCTAAAATCACCTACAAGCGATAAACGTCGCGATAAGGGCATATTTATTCACGGTAAATCGCGAGCCAACTCGATAAAGATCCAAGCTGGCAACCAGCAGTCGCACTGTTGCTATCTGTGAAACAAATGCAGCACGGACTGAATGCGAATTAACTCACGACACTCACAAAGAGAGAGAGAGAGAAACAGTTGTTAACAGAAAATAAGTGGCTCTCCGCATATATTTTTCCGTGATCAGGTTGATTCGGAAACCCATGCATTATTCCAACGTTCTATTTATTTCCACGATATTCCGTTAAAATCACAGCCTGTGTTGGGTACAGTGTGTGTACGAGCATTGTATAATTAAAATCTACAGCGCCATTAAGGCTTTTCCTCTCATCAAGATGAAACATGGTATTTCTGCATGTCATCCCGGTCAAAGACATGCGTACTTTACCTTGTAATGTCCGTTGACCCTCGCCCAACAGATACACCATTGTTTCAGGCCACGGTGCATACTGCTTTTCGTTGACGACTGCCATAAACGTCGGATACGTGTTCGTCTTCCTTTCATTCCGAAATATTGAACTTTTGTGTCCTTCCCAGCGAATGATTTAATCAAATTAAAAGAGATTACGGTCGTTTTTTAAGAGAAATATTGAAGTTTCATGGTGGGACTATTTATGCCCCACTAAGCATTCTTTTTAAAATTTTTGTCGTTTTGTATCATAATTTATCGTTTATAAATAATATAAAACAAAGCTTGGTATTTTTTTAAGTAAAATTTCGGTGCAATTGGAATCTTTTCTGTCTTAAAATACTGCGCCCCAAAGAGTTAAGGAAACTGTAAAATTTTCTCTCGCTATTCTTTAACTTGCCTATCAAAAGTCCCGTAATTTCTAAAATCACCATACGCATCTCCATACCTCGTACTTGGAGCTAATTGATCGACGAGACCAACACCTCAACCCATAACGAATTCAGATCAGTGGGATGCTGCAAATGGAGTCCATCCTTGACACCAAGCTACGATACAGACGCGACGCGATTCATTCGATCCGCGCATCGCAATGTTAGTAACCTTCGATGGCAACTACGATTGTCCTTAAGCTATCATGCTCTGACAACTTAAGTAATTACAGGGTACGCGCCGCGTACAATACCACAGCGAACTCAACAATTTACGAATCGACAATACGACGGGAAAAGGGCTCGGTTATGATTTACCGATATACGTTCAAGCCGCGGAACGATAAGCATATTCCCGATAATAATTTACAAACGAACCAACGACCGAGAAGAATTCGCCTTGCGTACAAAAGGTTCACGCGTCGGAGAATACGAGAAAAGAGGCACGGCTGAGGGCACCGGTTGATCCTTTTGTCAACGCCAATGGAATGCGGCGTCCCAGACAAATCGCTATCAGCTGCAGCATTGCGCAAGAATAATGACTATAATCCTCCGGTTAATTTTTCATCTTTGTCAACCGGCGACCGTGATACAATGTGAGCGTTGAGGAAATTGTTCCGAAAGATACGGCGGTTGAGTTCCGCGTTCGAGAATACCCGCGCTTCGCTTACTATGCAGAGATGAGAAGTTGGGTAACGTATGGAATGCGGGTTTGGTTAGTTGTAGTGTAATAGGACCACCTTGTGCAATCGTAAAGACAGGACACGTGTATTTTTTTTTTTAAATATAATTTAAGCTCGCGTGGGCATTTTAGTTATTAGCGACCATAGTTGTTGTACTTCATAGCTGTACTTCACGATAAAGGCTTGTTTTACGGATAAGTCGGTTGTTTTTTTGAGATTTTCTTGTTTCAAATGTTTATATTGTTAGGTATTTAGAGCTAGTTTCTAGCGTCTTCTACGCTCTTGCATTTTAATAGGGTATGTTTGGTGCTTAGGCTATTTTGCTGGCAGGGTTCATAGTATGGTGGGAAAAACGGTTACATCTGTTAATCAGGTCGTGTAGCATCGTGTGACGAAGAGATTAAACGGGAAAAATTTTAAGGAGAGGCTTTGAGAGCGTCAAAGATGGAGAGAAGAGGAGCAAGGGGAACACCCTTCTTGCCCCTGTGCCTTCGCACTTTTAACTTCACAAGTTTGTCTTCAGAACGCTATCTGTTATCGCAGAATTATGCGAGAGGAGTAATATATTTGATTTTCGAAGGGTTGCAGTTTTACAGAAAAATCTGTTTCAATATTAAACTTGAGAAATTGGATTCTGCCCACTAAATCTAGCCATCTTCTCATCTTTGCATAGTATCAATAATGACGTTACATTTTCCTTTCACGCATATTCCATTTCGCGTATTTCTCTCCTTCCGAAAGAACGCCACGAAGACTCGACTGTCGGGGATTCCCGGGGAAAGGAACGCCAACAAAGAGCGTGATTAAAGCTAACGATAACAATGCTACAGTTCATCTTCTCGGTTTCCCCTGATTCCGGTAGTTATTCCGGAGGAGGCTTCGGAACGTTGCGTTGCTCGCTGCACCGTTCGCTACAACTCTTCCATTACCATCATCAACGCTTCTCTGATCAACTCTCCGTGTCTCTTGCCGGTTATTCTCCCGCCGCTTTTCTCGCTCCACGCTTCGGTACGTCAGTTCGAGTGACACTAAATCCGAGGTGGCACTGACCTAGCTGGCAGCTAGGACCACCAGAGGTGGACCGTTTCACGACTCTCCTACTCGTCGGTGGGTACTGTTATTTCACTGGCATACTTTGCTTGGAATACCAAATGAATTCAGTCGGAGAAAGATCGGAGAACCAGCAAACAGGGACAATGATGCATCGAGAATTCTAGCCAGAGGAAGATAGATAGTGGAGGATCAGTGAAGGATGGAATTGTTCGGCTCGCATAGTGGTCTAGAAAACGACATTTCGTGACCAAAATTTAAATTTCAACCTTGATATTTGGAAACAGTTTTTTCTGTAAAGTGACGACCCTTCGAAATCCAAATGTATCACTTCTTTCAGAGGATTCTGCGATCAAAGATAGCGTTCTGAAGACAAAAGAATGAAGTTGAAAGTGAAACTAATTGTTTTAATTACTCATTATGGAACATCGGAATACAGATTTTTATTACAATTTTATGCATGTGAGCAGGTAATTGTGTCGTAGGCATTTTTCAAACCGTTCAACTTTGAGAAGGTTTTTAAAAAAATGTTTGAATGTGATAGACGTCGGTTTTTCTTCATATAAAAGCTTACATACTTGTTGAAAAGAGTATATAAATTTTAGGTGTTACCTTTTAATTGTGTCTTTTTGAAATAAATTACTGCAAATAATCGACATAAAGATGTTTTCAATTCTGGCTACGAAGTACCATTTTCCAAACCACCGTGTATCCTCCGAATTTTACAAGATTTTCCGGGGAAATTCTCAAACAGGTTTCCCACAGAATGTACGCATTCTTCCCGCGTGATGTCACAACGAATGACCACAACAAGTGGAACGACTATTTCGACGTAGACGTTCTACCGGCACCTAAAACGTGCTACGAATTACTCAATAGGTATATACCAGAATTGTATAACGATTACACGATCGGTGTTCTGGTGTCACGAGTTACGAAATAATTCTACGCGTTGCATCCGTGCGCAATTAAAAATGATTTATTGGCTTAAACTTGAAAATTGAGTCAAGGAGTTGCAAGTAGCAACAAAATTTCTCTACAACAATTACGGCACAATTTTGCATATTCTCCCCCGTAAACCTTAACATTAGACAATTATGTCAAGTGGAACAGCTGTCCTACGAGGTTCGTAATCGTGAACACATGAATCAGCGATTCAAATATAATCTTGCTCGTCAAGAGCAAAAAGTTAATTAGAATCCACTGACTTCATTCCCGACTATGCGTAATCCTTCCCTTGTTCTCTTACGTTTCTTTCACGTGTACCTGTTACCTGGAAAGCTCTATCGGCGTATGAATACAATTATACAGCGGTTCGTGTAGAGGCGTAAAAAGGGAAACGATCACCGCAGACACGTTACAACCAAGCCGATAGGTACACGAAGATATGCGGAGTTTGCCCATTTTCCACGCGAATTCACACGAGGCAAACGTGAACGGCCTCGACCAGAGAAATTGGCATTGATCGTTACGCAGCTATGCGGTCACGATCTTGATCTTTGCGCACACGCGATCGTCCATTCACGCACAATCTTAGAGAAGGACTTGTGCCACGCTGATCTCTATAATCTGCGAGCTATTTGCATCGATTGTGATACATGTGACTCGAAAGTTTGAATTGGAAGAAACATCGAGCCGATGAATATAATTTACCTTGTAGAGAGATAAGATCATTTGGGAACGTTGGATTAGTATCGTATGAGATACTAAGAAATTGCTAAAACTAGAGGAATATTTTGAATAAAAGTAGATGCAATCAAAATTGGAATAATTGTATTGGACGTAAATGACCTCGATACAGTTAAGAGTAAATGACTAGCAATTAAATTTTCTGTCAATGGGGAAATGATAGATTAGTATGACAGGGGGACAGATTGGCAATATTTAATCTAATTTTTTCAGATTATTTCTTAGTAGAACGTGAAGGTGACCTCGATTGTTTAATCGGAAAAAAGGTATTCTTGCAATTTGTTAACGATCGAGCATTGGTCAATTTTAGTTTACAACATTTCTTTTGCGTCTGAAAAATTGTGGCGACCGTTATAGCTGAATATGAAAATTAGCAAAAATATCAATGTTTAAACTATCGATAATTTCTCATTTAAACCTACATATAATAGAACCTAACATTCTATCAAACATAATTTATCACGCGCAATCTTTCATCGGAAGACTTATTATCTTGTCAAATTATGATCAATTCAAACATCGAATAAATTAAATGCCCAACGTTCTGTTATAAAAGTGACATACCTGACCTCAAAAGTATTCGTTCTCTTCGTCCACAGCGATACTTCGAACAAATGAAATTTATATTGAAAATGAATTATTTGCGTCGCAACTTATTTCTAATTGTAACTAATTTTACGTTTACACAGAGGTGTTCCCGTAACTGAAAATGTCGTTTACTTATGTTAATTCCATTTTCCACGAATGAATGGAATTATTCAAATTCAAATATATGCACGGTGCTTTCCCTCTCGTGGAGAAATTTTTACTTTTCCCTCGAACAGTGAAACTTGACATCTGCGTAATGTTATTATTATCATTCTAAACGTAACCAAGAGTACTACAGGAACATAAAACGAAGGAAATTCGAAGTGAATAAATTAAAGTGATGCTTCCATTCACGTTCATTACCTTTGGAGGGAAGCTTTTAGGTCTTGGTCGATACTTCAATAACATTATGTCATAAACTGGTTAAACTAGGCCTCTGGTAATTAAGCCTCTTCGTTAATGAGCGAGCAGGCGGATCGAGATAGAAATACGAAGGGAAGGAGTGACCTTCCTTTTTGTCTAGCCAGGATCACCATAATAGTAGACAGTTAGGTTCAACGGACCCGGATTATGAGTCTGTGACTCTGCATACGTATCTGGACACTGCATACTACTCCCACAGTCACACTCAACTCACAATTGCTCTTCGTGTTAGTGAAATCCAGTTGAATTTATAATAAATTTATCCGTGATTCTGGCGATCGTAATCTCGATGACTCTATTTGAAGTAAGTTGTTTGCAATAGACCTTCGAGTATCTAGGATTAATTTGAATAACTGTTGCTCATATTGAAGTAGTGAAAATCCTTTCGTAATATGTGCACGTAGAATTGCATTGTTTTTCTTTATCTTTGTCTCTGTTGTTCATTGTAATAGTGATTAATTTAATTTTATTCATTTCATTCTTAGGTTTAATTAAAGAGCACTCGGATTTAAGGGATTTTTCGGTTCGAAGAGAAGTATTTTTATTTTATTTCGTTTTATTTATTATTTTCACCACGATAAACGTATTTCCAAGGAACGCAATTTTTTAGATTAAAATATGTCAGTTATGACAGCAAAAATACGAACTCGTGGTATTCCTGACTTCTCAAATTATGCTAATTTAAAATAAATAAATAACGAAATTTTGCATTCGGTTGAGTGTGAATAGGAAATGTGATGTTTCAAGTAAAATAACACAAATGTTATTTATTTACTATTTTCTCTGTTAAAATTTAACTCAAAATCAAATCCGAGAGTGTAGCTTACTTATGCCAAGGAAAATTCAATCAAATTTCTGTACCAGCGAAAATATAACTGTAGCAGCAAGATGATATCCGGCATAGAACTTCGAAGGCAACCTACGCCGTCTGGAAATCCTGGATCTAACAAGTTTGTAAGCAGCGAGGTCCTGAGAGACCCAGAAGGTCAATCCAGCGTGGTACATCACGACCCTACAGTTCCAGTACCTTCCGCTTCGTGGTAAATCAAGAAGAGGCGGAGATCCTGAACCGCCTTTCCGCTTTACTTGCAACTTTGTTACAAGAGCCGCTAACTTAAACTAAAACGGTTATGATCCTCTCACGGTTCACGTAATTCCATTCTACGTAGAGCGCAATCTGTATCCTTTCTTTATGGTCCATTAGACCCGAAACGTTCGGGTCGAAAGAAATCACGTCGAGAGATATGATACCTTGCTCAATGTGTGTTAAGTAGAATTTTTCTTCTGTGATCGTTGCGTCAGAGCTTAAGGACTTGTGAGAATAATGAACTCGTTGATTCATTCGTGAGAAACATTCTTCCTGTGTCTGTAGCTTTTTTTCTTTTTGAAGTAATGCGTTGCAAACTAGTGTAATATAAGAAATGGGCGTTTATTTATCTGTTTGCTTGGAATAGATGATGGTCAATCATTGGGATTTGAGATTGGAAGAAATTTTGAGAAGTAAAGGAATCTCAAAATTTGAGAGAAAGAGATATCAGAAGAATGAAGAACCTTGAGATTTAAAGAGTGGAAAGTATGAGCTTTAAATAAATTTTGAGAAACAAAGGAATCTCAAAATTTGATAAAAAGAAATATCACAAAAATGGAGAACCTACGTACAAATCTAAGAATCTGACAAATAAGAAAAATACACATCTATGCCTAATAAATGTCATCACATGTTACATATTCCCACAACGATGAGAAGACTTCGGTAATTACCCGCAAAGGCGTCGACAAATGGAGCACCGTGAACTTAAACAACGCGTGTGTACAGTTCACTTTCTTCCTCAATGAAATCAAGACTTACAACATTCTGAAAGGTGAAGCAGAATGAAACGCGTATAAAAACAAGTAGTGCATGCGCTCATCATCGGAGTCTCAATGAAGATGCACGTTTTTGTTACAACACCATACACGACACCTCTGCATTATTTATAATTCGTATTCATTTGAAAGAAATGCAAATTTCTACGCTATGTATACATATACAAAGGCGGACCTTCGAAATGTCCTTTGTACATTAACGCTGAATGTCCAACGTGATCCACGATGGAAGCACGTAGATGCAAATTTTGATTCGTTCCCAGTATTCGAGGATCACACGCGTACTTCCGGTCTCCTGTTTCGGTGATGGTATATCCGGTCGGACAGCGTAGCTTTATAATTATTACCGATCATTTTTATCCGTCAACATGTTCTACACATTTCTTCCATCTTTCTTAACGTTAATAAGAAATATAATTGTAACGATTGAAATATTTAACCAATTCTTTTTCAAGGGGTTAAAAACGTGGTGATAAACATATTTGGTCCAATATATCGAAAATTATTGAAGATGAACGAACGGTGAAAATTGATAAATTTTCTATTTTCAAATTCGTCAAATTACACTATTCCTCTATCGCTAGTAACAACTTTGAGTACAATTTTCGTCTCTCAATTATCGATAAGAAAAAAACACGTGTCGAATTTTTTTCGAAAGCTACCGTATACCAAAGTTTCATGAAAATCGGTGATTATCACTTCGGGACATTCCTTCGTAAGTGGTGGCATTCGAAAGTAAGAAGAATGTAATTCACAAGGGTGTCTTCTCGAAGAAGTCTTCGGGCATGGATATTATCTGCTGAGCCGTTCCAACTTCTTCGTGCTTTCAGAGTGATGATTACACGGCAGTAGAGAAAGGGATAAGGCTGTGGAAGAGGTAAAATTGTTGCTGGACACACGGGTAACAACGGTTACAGCAATTACACACGCGCCGAGGAGATCGTAATCTCTCCGAACCGAGAGAATCCTTAAATGCTCTGAAACCTCGCGATTTCAAACTTAATGATTATTTATCTGTGCAACGTAAGTTTAAATTAAAGCTTGAATAACAACTTTAATGGAATATTTTTCATCCTTGTATTAAATACTTTTGCAATTAAGTGATACGGGGGAGATTCGAATCATCGTTATCGTTACGAACTTTTTAATTAAAAGCAATTATAAAATAAACGATACAAGAAAAATAATTAGACACATAATTTGATATATCGCGTTGATAGAAGAACATTACACGGTTATCTTTCGTGTCAAGATTAAATATCTTCGTAACACTGCGTCACTCTTTAATTAACGCTCATTTATAATCAGATAATTCAAGCTTTCTTCCGTACATCCTAAACTGAAGCAGCAAGATGCTCGATCGCATACTAACTGGGTTTTTAGTTGCTCTTGCTGATTCTATAATGAAATTATTTCATTCCGGAGTGTGACTTGTGAACGTAATGAACTTGCTTACTTCCGTATCAAGCGTTTCCTAGCTCGCAATGTCTACGCGTTAATAACTCGTCATTTTTTTTTAACGAAACAACGAATCAAATTTTATAGTATTCGTCATTTCGTCGTTTCACGTAGATTCAGTTAAAATTTAAACTAAAAATATCGATCTTTTCTCGACTTACGTTGTTCACAGCCTTGAGAAACATGGAGGCTTTGAGAAAAGAGGCGCGTTTAAAAACGCAGCGCTTTTACACGCATTGAAGTCACCGTTACTCTTCGCGTTGCAACTTCCGTAATTTTGCGAATTTTTCAACGAATTCTTTTTTGAAACACTTCTAAGGAATAATTTCATAAATAATCGAGAAAAAGGCGATACACTCTCGATATAATGTTAAGAGAACATAAGCTCGATAACAGTAAAAGTTGTTAAAGGAATAAGAAGGCGATGGGTCAAAAAGGACCCGAAGACCGCACTAGAGTTAAGAACAAAGTACAGAATTTTCCTTAAAGAAAGCAAATCTGCTATATTTAACAGCTGTTCGCTAACTTACCGAGTCTATATTTATCTCGAGTCTGTAATGGGATTTGAAGCGAGTACCAGAACAGAAAAATGCGAGGTCTCGATCGGTCTACTTTTTGCTGCCTCTTCTCTTTGCTCTCCTATTTGTCGAAGATCAACTTACCGGCAGATAAAGGGAGGACGTGTACAGATGCGAAACATTTACCATTATAGGCGCCACTTGGTGCATTGAGCCCAAATGTATGCAATTTAACTGGAATTCGAGATCATTTAGAGCGGCAACTGTGAATAAATCAACTCGAACAATCTGAGTACACTTACTTCGATTTGAAATTTCATTTCTCGTACAACACCGTAATACCGTAATAATCGAAAATTTACGAAGTAGGTACCTAGAATTAGAGAAGAGCAGTTTCGCAGATTTCCCTATCCTTTTGCACACATCAGCGTTGCACATTTCTTACGTGCATAATTATACTTGGAACTATGCCGATGACTCATATTACACTTTTACGATCGGAATAATTTCACACTTCCCGTATGTCTATGTTATAATTAATGAAAAAAAAAAAAGAAAAAAACAGTCAGACTTTGATGCTTCGTTAGACGTCGAATATGTAAAACTAAGAATTGTTATACCAGCGGAGGCATTGAAATCTCCGTGGCGTTATAAGTGGGGCACGATCGACGAAAAAAGGTTGGGAGACACTGATCTAAACAAAGTACTCACGTCGCGTGTCTACAAACAGGCCGAAATTAAAAGTCAAACGACTCGATATATCGAGCCTCTGGAACCCGTTTTGCACGAAATAATTAGCAAGCCACGGTGATGTTAGTGGGAACGGGCTCGAGGCTGTTCGCAATTGTCGATGCCCTGCCCGAGTGGCGGGTACCTTAAGGCGGCTTATCCTGAATCTCTTGCTTTACATCGTGGCGGACCTGTTTCGAGGAGATGTAAAGGGGGCGAAGGGGGAACCCCATTCGACCGATTCTTTTCCCAATGGCGCGCGGCGTGGCAGCAGCCCTTTTCTGGGGGGGCGTCCGATCGTCTAAGTTCGGCACTGAACCTTCATTACAACCTGTATATATCTGCCTGCAGAGAACGTACCCTACGTACACGTTTTCTAAGGAGTCTCATTAAGCGAGACAAGGACGCGAGATATACCGGCGACCTTGAGAGATCTTTGCACTCGCGGTCGCATCTTCTCCTGGCGTTTTCTTCGTGTCGCCCCTTCGAAGGCCGCGAAATGACTCCGCCCAGGTCATGGTCCACGCACCTGCGTGCACATTGTACCTGTGCGATGCAACTATCTCAACTGTTCCTCGCGATCGCGTTTCTTTTTTTTTTTTCCTCCTTTTCGCGTAGTCCATATCTCTGCAATAATGTGCGCGTGTGTGTGAGTACTTTGAACTTGGACAGAAAAAGCAATCGAACATTAACTGATATTTCCAAATTTTTTCACTATTTTTTGACCGTATTAGACACCAAACGAAACTTTGTAAGGTAAAATAACACAACATAGCGGAAAAAGCTTCGGAGCTTATTTAGTTCTTAAAGAAAGAAGCGACGATGAACGTGTTAATACCGTTGCTGTAAAATGCTACCTCCATAACGCAACGGACCGAGATCCATTCGATTTATCAGCTTTCATCGCTTCCAATTCATGACGTTCTCTCGCAGCGATGATTTAAATGTGCCGTAGTGATTCGACGATAAGAGGAATGATGTATGGGATTTGGTTTCGACCGGTACATCTTCCTGATCCTCTGCATTTCACGTGCAAAAGGGAGGTTTTCGTCGTTACTCTTTTTCTTTCTGCTGGCCAGAAATTAGCCACGTACCCGGTTCTCCAAATGTGTTTCTCGTTTAACCGATAAGTAAGATGGTAAGATTGATCCGTTGTTCTCCGTTACATTTGAATGGAACAGATCCTCGTTGAAACTTATTTACGCGAATTTCCTCAGGTATGAAGAATGATGTCACCATCGTTCTTTCCTCCACATTTCTCCACGATTTTTTGCAAAGCTTCACGACTCTATCTTCAAACATGTCAAAGACTTTTGCGCCACTCTTTACATATTTAGAAGCTTGTTACTTCTTTGAGCAGAAAATCGAGGGTCGAGTAAAATCGCGTTTGCTTGTTTGTCGTTGCAGATCAGCACGCCTCTTAATGAAACGTCAGACGCATTTTTACCTGGTCATTCATTACCCCCTTGTTACATATTTCCTAATATGCATGTACATACGGGCTGCAAGAAAAATTAGCGGTCTATACTTAAGCCACGTTACCGAGCATATCCAACTATGTGGATCACAAAGCGTGGTAACAGCTAGGCGATTCTTGAAAAGGCCATTAGCTTCACTACCGCGAAAGTGCGTTACTATGACTAAATGTAATAATCCGTCCTCCGGAAATAAGACGCGTGTGTATACCCTTCGTTTTCATACGTTAACTCTGTCTATAACATTTTGCAGGACCGTTTTCCTAGGAACGTGGTCAATTAAGGAGTCACTCGTAGAGCAGAACCGGCGTGTCCTTTCACGCTTCACAGAGAATCGCTGAATTTCCGGAATTAATTTCGTCGATACCTCTTCTTCAACTTCTGCCGCGATACCTTTGTCTTCGATCGTTCTTGCAACATGATTAACGACGATTCTGTTGCGGCCCTAGGGACCAGAATTCGTGAGTTCGACAGGCCGTGACATACAGGTCATCCCATAAATCAGCTCCTCCATGTACGCCGTAGCCTCTGCCGTAACCTTCTATTTACAATAGAATTCACTCTTTACGAGCCACTACCACTTCCAAAAAAATACCTTGACCAATCGTACTATCCTCTGTTAGATTTTTCTAGCGAACTTAACATTGAATTTACCTTGATTAATGGAACAAAATTTCAATGCATAGAGCTTCAACATTTTATGTACCTTTGTTACCCTCTGTTTTATAGAAAAAACGAAAATATCAGGGATTTTTGTATACCTTCGTTTCATCATCGAGAGCTTTTGTCAGAGTTAAACAGAGTGGTTGGAAATCATAAGAAAGAAGTTAATTACTTCAGTTTAATGAAACTAGGATGAACGGTCAATTTAAGTACCGCAAAAAAAGTTTGTTACTGGAGAATAATAAAAGTTCTGCTTGGAATGATAAAAAGAAAAATAAATTTTCTTATTTGTGGAGGATAAATAGATATACCGAAATTGCCAAAGCACTTAGCGGATTCGAGGAAAAAGAAATTCGACAATCGTGAAGCACTTAACACTGAGAAAACCTCGCAAGAGGTGTAAAGTCCCTGAAAGCGACGAGGTATTTCTTTGTAGTAAAGCAAACCACCGTTCAGGTTTCTCTTTGCAAAAGCTTTTTCAGCGCTACGCCAAATAAACGTCGATACTGTGAACGGTAATGGCGATTCTAACAGCGGACTCTATTCCTTCTGTGAGTCGCCGACAGACCTTCGTCCTTCGGCGGAAATTGCATAGCTCTGGACGGCTCTTTTGTCGCTATAACAAGTAACGACCTACACGCCAACCAATAGGTTCCATAGAAACGCTCTCTGAATGCTTAATTTAAAATATCGATCTTCTCTATAAACAGCTTTGACGTTGGATAAAAAATTAGACGAATATCGGTATAAGTTTGACGTGCTTTTTTTTTTACTATCGGTTGATTAACTGGATATAAAACACACCGCTATGTTTTCCTTCTGCTGAAGGTACAAGAGGAATGACTTCTTTCCTTTTTTTAAATGTAATTAAGGTCGCATCAATTTCTTGGTTATTAGCGACCATAATTGGTGGTTATTCTATATTTCGCAATGAAGGTTTATTCTTGGGACTATATTGCTTCCTTGAGATTTTCTTCTGTTTCAAAGATTTCTTTAACCCTTTCACTGCACCGAATTTAATCCTTAATTTTTCTCTTTGCGTACTTGCACCTTAATTTTTTAAAATTTTAATTCAATTCTCTAGAGATCTTTTTTTTAAATTTTAAAATACCGACATAAAAGATCTCCTAACGACGATATTGAACATTCTCGAGAAAAGAGGTACATTTGCGAATGCTTTCGGCAGAAGAACGACGGTGGAAACAAAGTGTTTCTACAAAGGCGCTAATGAAGCGTACAAGAAAACGAAAGATGCCAATTTTGTTACGACCAATAAGCAAAATTTCCATGAAGCAATTCAGCATACCGGACGATTACTCTTCATCGGTTCTTACGGCAGTTACATGCAAACGCGATGAAAATCGCGTTCCGTTCTCAAGGGACTGACCCAAATTGCAGATCACTATCATCTAGAGCATACTGACGAGATGAGGCTGACTCACTGTCAATGAGAATCGCATAAATCAGCATCGTTGATCCATGACTCGGTTCACTTTCAGATCTAATTTGAAGTGTCAACGATCGAAGTTCGAGCTGATAAATCCGCAATGAAAAACAATGGAAAACATCGATCTGTTATTTAACGCGTTACATGGAACCAAATGACACAACTTCCTGATACATTTTTTATACATTTTAGTACACTTTACTGAACAAAGAAAGACATTGAAAGGTAAAAGAATCCCGCAAGATATGCAGTTTTTTAGTATTTTCATCCTTTTTTTCGTAAAATGAACAAGCATAACATGCAATTTTAATTGCAAACACTGTGAAAATTATTTTAAATAGAAATGTTTACTTTTTTAAAGGAACTTTCTGGATAAAAAGTAGAAGCAAAAATAAATATAAATAAATTTACGCGATAAACAAATGTATACTTTATATGATAAATCGAATCTCACGAGGCCGAAATAAATAAACGTAGCCACGCTCCCGAGAGCCTTTTTGTCCCCTTAATTTTTCTCATTTCTCCCTTGTTCTGTAATGCTAATGAGAAAAGATAGCCGGTAATAAATCAAGGAGCACCATAAAGAATGGATCTTTATGAACTCACAGTCCTCCCAGCGATACCACCACCTTCTTCCTGCTAATTCTTTGTCCTGCAAATATACCGTGCATCGTTTAGCACATAATAGGGAGCTTCGTTAAAATATTGGGTTGTCCGGAAATTTCGTAGCGAAATTTCGGAAGAATTCAAACCACCGTATCTCTGTATCTAATTCAGATAGCGGCAAAAGCGAATAGATGTTTTACTCCATAGTTGAAAACGAATTTAACGCACTCCTCGAATTATTCTTAAGATAAACGGAGGCAGATATAAGTCAAACTATATTTTCCGCGATGCAGCGTGGATGTTGAATTTTTTCTCTGTTCACCTTATATTCCTCAATTTCGCTACTAATTTTCCGGACAACCAAATATTTAAAACGTGCCCGAGTAAAATTCACAAAAAAATCGAGATCTTTCCTTGGCAAAAGTTCGACCTTCCAGCATAGCGATTTCTCACAAACCTAATGCCCACTAGCATTTTCCTAAATTTCGCTGCGAACTTTTCCGAACGACCCGATATTTGAAACGTGAACGAGTGAAGTTCAGAAAAGAATCGAAACGCGGCAAAAATCGAGAGAGTCAGATCTTTCAGCACCGCGATTTCCCGCAAACCTAATGCCCACCAGCGTGTTTCGTATATAAATACGTGACCATCTTGATCGCGGATGGAACGTTAACACGTGTGCAGTTAGCGGCTGGCATTGTGTCGGAAAAAGAGCAGGCAGAACCGGTGCACGATACTTCTCACCGAATCACGACATCGATGAGCCCTTAACGGTGCATCTAGCCTACGTGGAATTCTCTTAGCCGGTGGATTTTCAATTCGATTCGCCCGACAACCGGTAATCTAATCGTGCAAAACCGTTTGCCACTCGAGCGTATGCTCGATATATACCATTTTAGCGAAGCGTAATGTACCTCGAAACGATCGACGAGGTGATAGTGTTTGCGATTAGGTTGTCCCAACGTCGATACACGTTGCTCTGAACGGTTGGAAATGTTTGATGAAAATAACATTGTAACCACGTCCGTGGTAACGCGATAATGCAATTTGTTCCCGGGGGAATATCGCTCAGAACGTTTGATCTTTGGAAATCTCAGCCTTCGAGAGGTGAACCCTTGTATCGGTACTTCGCACGAGGATAGCTGAAATTGGTGTTATCGATTTCTGAAGTGTTGGTGGTGTTAGCTGAGCTTTCGTATTAAAGAATCCTCTGATTCTTTGTTGTTTCCTTAGAAGTCGTTCAACTTTTAACTCGGAAATGAAATGTTTAACATATCTCGTTTCAGATAGAAATTGGAATTATAATATTTTGGAACTGTGTGAAAGGACTCTTTCAGAAATCTTTTTAACCCTAGTGCGTTCTTCCGCTGGAGTATAAACTTTGTGGCTCTTGGGTCTTTCGTGACCCAAAGACCTGATGTGTAATCATTTTTATTATACGCTTATTAAGGGAACATAAACAAATATATTAATAACAATTTCATTCTTAAGTTATTAAATTTCATTCAAAGTTACTAAAAAAATGAGAACACGATGGGTCAAAAAAGACCCGAAGACCTCACTAGGGTTAAATTACCTATCTCTCTACTGGAAAATTCTATTAGATGCAAAGAGTTAACTATAAAAGTCACTGTAATATTTTTTTCCATTTCTGCTTGTGCAGTAAGCCGAAAAATATCTGCGTTTGACTAATGAAAATTTAACCTATGATTACTGTCGCGAGCCAATCCGTGACTCACAGGATGTGAGTCTCCTCTCTTAAGCTTGTTACTCATCGAAATCGTTTATTCGATAAACTTAATAATCAAGTGTATTTTTCTCGATATTCCATCAATTTGCACGCGTTATATGTGCACGGTGTTAGAATAAAATGGGATAATAATATTCAGCTCGTATCAGAGCGTACTTTTCGAGGGATTCGTTGGCTGTTTTTCGAGGCAACGACCTCAGCGTACACATTGACTTCTCCACTCGCATGGCCATGAAGTTTCTATCGTACTCCGCGAGCGTGAAATTATTTTTCATCATCGATCAAGTCGTTAACTTCGCATCAACGTCAGGCTGCGTTAAATGAGCGTAAGATCGTGACAGATGTTAAAGGCTGTTCTCATCGACGCGACCTTCAACATTGTACACGTTTTACAAGAATTAATTACAAGAATAGCAACAGATCCGTAAAATCTTGTCTCGCTGTAATTGTTTCAATCTCTCCGAGTGTTCCTACTTTATTGTTCCCGACACGAACAAAACGACCTCGAAGTGTACACTACGTCTCGAACGATGGTTCTTCTTTCCGACTATCGAACATCAATTTCGTGATTTCACGCATCAACTCTGTGAAAAATCTGACGTCGCAACGGACCGTGACAATCGTTACAGCATATTCCATTCCGTGGCTGAGTCTTTTTGTTCTCATTTTTCAAGTATCACTAAAAGTAACGCCAAATTGATCTACTTCGCGGAGCCTTTAAGCACACTGTTTTTCTTCCCTCTGATTATGTGTGCCATCACGAACATAAATTTTATCTCCTCAGAGTTGGAATGTGTTCGCTACAACCGCGACAGTTTCAGATAGACAAACGAGAAATATTCACTTTAGAGAAGTATTTGTTTAAAATAAACACGTCGGATAAAGAAGTCCTTCCACAACAGTGAAAGATAAATTAACAAAGAAGCTTGGAGCAATATTAAACCGCGAACAGTTGAAAAATTAATTGCCAGAATGACGATCTTTTAAGAAATTCCACTTTCCTAAATTTATATTATTTTTCTAAACAATAGCTACAAAATAATTATAACTTTTTCTTTCAATTATAATCAAGTACAGCTTGATTACTATAGCAGACTAATATTTAAGGGAAACTTTATTTGTTTTGAAATCATAACATGCTCCAAACTTTTGAGCAAGAGTGTACTATCTTCATGTACAATTTAAAGAAGAGATTATTTTTCGAAGTTACAGCAGGATGATGAATTCGATAGGCTAGACGAAGATTTATAAATATGATAACTATAAATTTGAATGTATCTATAACCGTACAGAGTTACGTTCGTTTCAACTATTACATTCCACTGACCGCCGAATGGAATGGTATACTAAGTTTTCTGTACGATCCCACCTGCCGCGCTTGACTTTGGAAACTTCTTTCCTTTTTTTTTCCTTTTCTTTTTTTTTGAGCATTCCTTCTCGGCGCAGGTACCGTTACTGGTATTACTGTACACCTGACTAAAGTTATTGCGCGTTCCGATTATTGAATCGTCGAATAGCTGCGGTTAGTTGGTCAATAAACGTATGCTGCTCTCAAAAACGAAATCTCGGTTGCACGCGAGCAATAAACATTTCGCAAAATTACTTCCTTACTGTGACCTTTTTAATTTGCTAACGAGTACAATTTCTCTACGTAACGAGAATAAGTTAAAAAACAATTCAGTGCAACAGAACGAAGTAACAAGGTTTTCCTTTTTATTTTCTTCAACCCTTTCACTGCTGTTGTCGCCTACAGGCGCTCCGACAATTTTCTCGTAGTGCGCTCTTGGCGCCTATAGGCGTTTCGAATATTTTCTCGCGCTGCGACTTTGCCGCCTACAGGCGTTTTCAATATTTTCTCGCTCTGTGCTCTTGGCGACTTTTGACACACTTCATTTTTGCCATTTACGCACTTCCACCTTAATTTAATAAAATGACAAATTTTTTACAAATTTGAAAATGCCAAAGCAAAAGATTTTGAAGTCGCTTTGAACATCTACCGTCCGCCACGCGTGTTACGAACTAAAATCTGTCGCAGTGAAAGGGTTAAAGGGTCAAATCACTCCTGAGGCCTGAAAATGATACCTGCTTTATTTTTTGAAAATTTTTCACAAGTACATTATTATATTACCCTTAAAGAGTGCAAGAGTATTTTAATTAATTTAATTTCTTAACAAAATGGCGCTACCTCGATTTTTTCAAACCTCAAAGGTGGTTTAACTCCTTAATTGTCATTATTGCCATTGAAAATGTATGTATCTCGATCAGATATAAACATGCACATCTTTTTCGATTGTAGAATGATTATTACTTACCGCCACGCTCTACATGGTCCAGGGTGTCGCCACAACAAACGAAACAGCACAGAGGCAGCACAACATGGAAAGTCGGCAGTGCGATGTTAATTGTCTCCGCGATGCTAGTATTAATTGCCGTGTTTGCGATTGCAGGACTTGCGTTATGGATGGGAGGTTCGTTCACACCTTATGATTCTTGCTATACCTATCGAAATTATACACATAAGATTAACAACGGACCTTATTTCGTTTCAGCTCTTCGAACAGATTCAAAGAATGGTAAGCGATATGTTTTAAAACAATCAATATATAATTAATACTAAATGCTAGCCTAACGCTATTTTGCTATCGTACGATTTATCGTCACGTAGCTATAGATTGTTTGTTAGAAAACATTAGAAATTATATTGCAATTAGATTAATAAAGTTCATTACGATAATACTTTCAGCGATCGTTGGGTTCTCCTGCAGTTTCAGGGTGGCTAAGGGTGAGAAATATAATCCAATGTTGAAATTAAATACCAGTATGGTGTTCCGCGAGAAGGAACGAAAATACAAAAATATAGTAAGTGAGATAATCAGTTTTATTGTCTGAAAATTTTCTATTAAGATTTTTTACAAATTTATAACTGACGAATCGCTCGTGTATTTTCAGTTCGAACTGTTATTTCGAAGAAGCGTCATAAGCACCGCGTACAAGCAAACAATCATAGACAAATTCGAAAACGGGATTTTGAAGGTTTTCTTCAGGATCTATCTAGACAGAAGGAAGATACCACGATCGATCACAAATGTCGAGGACACGATCAAAGACATTATCGCGAAAGAGACGTACTCATCGTCCTCCTTGTTCAAGGATATGGAACTGGACCTCACTAGTGTATCGGTAAAAAGTGAGTAACCGTTAGAAGCAACACCTGATCGCGATAAAGTAGTATCATCATAATTACCCAATCATCGACTTAACAAAAAGAAAATTCTATTTCTTAGACAGTACGTTACAGTTTCACCCTTGTGCGGTTCTCTGGTCTTTTTTGACCCAAGGAATTTAAGTGTCTAGTCTAACGAAAGAACGCACTACTTATGCATTAGTTTGTGCAACATAATGTGTATTCCTTTCCCTAATTCAGGAATAAACCAAGAGGTACCAGGCAGCCAAAAGCAAACGCAACAAAAGAACGCGATGATCACGAAAAACGGTCTTCTCCGGCCCACTCGAAACAATTCCCTAATCACGAGCTCGAAAGCGAAATCTAAACCGACCAAGATCGAATCCACCGAGCCTGACATCGATTTCAGCAACATACCAACGATTCAAGGAACCTACAAAGCCACGCATGTGAACCTTACTTCCACGAAAAACCAGACTTCCACTCAGGATCCTATGAAAGTTCAATCCAACGCGAGAAACACTACCAAGGTATCGTTATCTCCCGAAAAAACTACCAGTAAACTGGCCAGTATTGAAGATACCACCGAAGCGAGTCAAAGTAGCACGCAAACGACTGCTAAAATAAAGGAACAAGTCCATTACACTGTGCACAATGAATCCTTCAACGACACAGCCGCAGAAACGGTTAGAAACGTCACTGCTACATCCACGAGCCCCACGACACAAACTAAAGACGAGGATCTCTTCAAGGATTTTCACAAACCCGACTTCGAGACATCGCCGTGGAAGCCTATCATACCTGAGTACGTTAACACAGAACTGAAATTACTGCCGGACAACGTTGGTAAGGCTACCAAAGTGAATTACAAGGTGAACACCACCGACGTGAATCTCAGAGACGTTGTTCTCAGCACAACCGCGAAAACTCCTCAAGAAAACGACGAAACGAAGGTTCCCGAGCCTTCGACACCTCGCACGAAACTTCCAGAACCGCCAGAATTGTTGAACACCTACATGGACGTTCCTGGAATGAGCACCTTCGACATCGGAGACTCGGACTTTCCAAGAGACAGAATTGTTCCGCAGGAGATGGTGAATTTTCGAGTGAACGGAAAGTTCAAGAACAAGATCCCTGGACTATTGGAGGATGGACAGATCTTCACGGAACCTACGCCGTCCAAATTCGACGACGATGAGAGACCAGAGATAGAAGTAGCTGGTCAACTGCCATCTGAGACCTACGATATTAAGCTTCGAACCTCTGCTCAGCCTGAGAGAACTGAATTCTCATTTACGAGACCCGATCGATTCGCGAACGAAAATGAAACCGATTGGAGAACTCCTAGCTCGCAGATGTACACTATAACAGACAGTAAGTACGGGGATTCTGTTGAGAAACAGGACGACGGTGTCAGAAAGCCTGTCGATTCGACGAAAGGAAGCAAAAAGAAAGTGGACGAGAGCAGTGTGAAAGATAAGGAGAACTCGGAGAATTTCTTATCTGGGGTTAGTTCGACTCTCAGATGGCGAGCTCAGGAATCGGTTCATACAGAGATTAGCGAAGAGACAACGACGAAAGCGTCAGCAGTGGGAGTAGCAGAGCCCGTTTCAGATATGGACGCCGAATTGGAAGCGAGAAATCGATACTCGGACACCCAAGCCATCGGTAAACATAGGAATAACGCTTTGCAAGACAGAAAAGTCGACAAGAATACGCAGGAGCCTGTGTACACTAGCTACAAAACGCCTGATCTGAACGGAGCTGGAATTAGACCAAGTTTGATCGAGAGTTCTGGAACTTTGAAGCCCTTCAGGCACACGATACCCGTGGATAAAATCGCGTCCGTTGTTAGTTACAACAAGAACGAGAAGGAGAGTTTGCTGAAACAAGAAATAAACACTGTAACAGATAGCATAATCAACGACGAGGAAAAGTTCACCGAGGACACTCGATTGAACGCAGACTTGAGCAGCGAGGAAAGTAGCCAGGAAAGAAACGCGACAGAGGAAGAAGCTGTAAAAGTGTTTCCAGTGAATTTGAAGGAAGTCGTTACATTGGAAACGATAAAACATGAAGATGGTAATACTGAAGCTAGTGCAAGGATCGAAATGTCTGAACACACGGAACCGACGAAATCCAGCACTGCTGAGAGTATAATAGACGATGACAAGTTTCTGAAATTGAGCACGACGGAAGTTTATTCCGAAATGATACACCCGTTGTACAATAACGTGGATAAGTTAGTCGTAAAGAACGAGGGAACTAAAGAAGCACCGCCGAGAAGAATGACGATGAACATTTCAAGGAACTCTACCTTCATCGAAATCGACACGCTGAAGCACACACCTGGAGAAGTCGAAGAAGACTTCAGTTCATCGAGAAACAAATCTTCGTCGAACAAAACCGAAGACAATTGGTTTTTCAACGGAACCATCTATCGACCATTCACCTCTCCCGAAACTAGAAAAAAGATCTACAACGACACTCTGAAAGCTTACGTGGTAGAAAATTTGGTCACTCTGGCACCTGCCAAGAGTAACACCGGAGTTGGAAGACCTATCAGGCCAAGACCTAAGCTCGACCGGGAGAAAACGATGAGAATCGACCAGAAATCCTCTAATCGAAGTTCCTCGGACGATGCTACGCTGTTGGAACAGTTGTTCGGTGTATACAATAACAACAGGAAACCGACGAAACGCGATTCGTTTAATCACGAAGATCCCATTGAAACGGAAGCAAAAGGTAAAGAGAACTCGAACACAGGACACGCTAGGTTTGAACAAATAGTAGAAGTGGTAACGTCCATCAGCACGAAGGTGTCCTCGAATTTCAAGGAAGATCCTGTGGTACTTAAGTTCGTCGTCACGAATTCGACCTCCCTTCCGGTGATACACTTGCAGTCTCACGAAGAAGGAACCTCGACTCCTCCAACATCTGCACCTGAAGGGATCTCTACCGGGAGCAAAGAGGAGAACAGATCCTTTAGAGATCAAAATTTGAAGAAAGAAGCGATAACGTGGACAGAGAAAACGCCAAGTTTGACGTCCGCAGACGTGCAGACGTCGGACAGAAAAATCTCCACGATCGAGGAGAATCGATTTCTCTTGGAGAAGCTGAAGCAATTGGCTGAGATTGGAACGGAGAACGAACCGGTGAAAGGTAAAAATAATTCTAGACCGGAGATGTCCCCGTCTCACATTTTGAGTGTAATATCGAACGTGAAATCTGACGATCATCGACCGTTGACTGATTTCGAGAAATTGAAGGAGATCGCTGATATAGCGACGGGAAATGAAACTCTGATGAACTCAAGTGCGGGATTCACGCTGACTCGCGATGGTATGGAAATATTCACGAAGATACTGAATAAAATCGAGGATCGCACCGATAAGATGATCTCTACCACTGAAGACAACTTGGAAACTGGTAATTGTTTGTTCAGATTTGCAGCGTTTTCTCTTCTTTTTTTGGCAATGGATTTAACATTCTCATTTGGCGTCATGCGTTTTCACAGATCGTTGTTTCGGTTTCCTATGCAGAGATGGGAAATGCTTGCCCTCCAGTGGTAGATGCAACATGTTAGGTGAATGCCCGAATTCAGAAGACGAGGCGAATTGTACGTGCGCTGACTTTTTAAGGGCGCAGCTCTTACATCAGAAGATTTGCGATGGCGTGGCGGATTGTTGGGATTACTCGGACGAAACGGACTGCGGTATTTATCGTTCGCTTTAATTATTGAACTTAGTTAATTGCTGTAATTACGCTGTAAAACGCGGTGAATTATTATTTAAAAAATAAAAAGGTAACAGCAATAAGGCTGCGTTAATTAATTTCTTTTTACAGACATATTTCATAAAAACTTATTTTAACGGTAAAATTACAGTCTACACTTGTACATATATACATTTCTTTTAAATTATTAATACCGATAAATAACACGCTTGAAAACCTGAACACGTCAAATTACTTGCAAAATTCATAGTTCTTTTGTTAATATTGTTGGTAAAATTGCATTATTAAGTTGGTGCATCTGAAGCGTCGTTTTTTGAAATGAAACTTTAGATACACTGTGTTTCTTCTAAAAAAAATATATTTAAAGGGATTCCTCAACCTGAGGTGTCTAAAAATAGGTAAAGTTTGGGAATTTTTTTCATAGGTAACTACTAAATGAAAAGTTACAATTTTTTCAGAGAATATAAATGTAACTTTCAGCTTCTTTCTCTAATTTTTAAAAAGCAAAAATAGAAATTTTACTCTTTGAAAATTTTTTTAAAGTAATGACTAGCATATGTACAATTGTTTTCATTTCCCCCTCTGCAAAATTCGATAAAAATTAGTAAGTTCATTTTTATCTGCAGTTTAGAGTTTGATTGATATCAATCTGATACTTTACACTAGATTGGTGCGAGGAGGGCCAATTTGTTTGCGGTAACAGTCGAACGTGCATAGACCAACGCAAAGTTTGCAACGGCTACACCGACTGTCCTGGAGGAGAGGACGAGAAGAAATGTGCAGCTCTGATAGACGATGGCATAGCTCTGTACCCATCACCTGAAGGACACTTTTCGGAGATAGAATCGACTACTAACAAAGACATCCTCTACGATCAGGAAGCAGTGGAATCCTCGATTTTCGAGTCAACCACCTTGCACGAGCTGAAAGATACTATCCAATTAGAAAAACTTATAAGCACCAAGGATGAACCTGCGATTAAAGAAGGATCGTTTCTCGATTCTCGTGAAAATTCTAACGCTACAACCCTCGTCTCTGGAAGGGAAATATCCTCGAACGGAAAAGACACCTTGGCTCATGGAAACTCGATTCACGTAAATCCAAAGAACGACACAACGTCGATAATCAGTATTACAAAAGAGATCAACAATTACAACGAAAGGGGCTACTTGAACATCCGAAAGAATGGGAAATGGGGAAAATTGTGTCTAAGTGGAATGGACAACCTTTTGCAGGAGAGACAAGCTGTCTGGACTTTTTTTTATTTACAAAATTTCTTTTTTATGGTATATTCGACAACTAAATTATATTCGTAAAAACTAAATGAGAATTTTCACAGTAAAAAATCCTGGTCTTCAAACTTCGGGAAAAGCAAAAATATTTCATTTAACAAATATCATATTGCAAACGAAATTATACAAATAATTATAAATTCGTGGAAATGCGATTGATATTTAATTAAAAATCACTTTCAGAGATTACGATACGGTGGAAAAAGTATTGGACGATAGTCCAACGTCGGTCAGATCGTACTATACTCTATCGTACAATGAGAAATCTCTGGATAAAACGATCCTGACTTTCAAGCCTTCCGAGTGCCCGAGCGGCGAGATTCTCAGGGTCAAGTGCAAGAACTTTGAGTGCGGAATAAGAACGCAGGCACCGTCTCAGGCCAGGTATACGGGCTGAACCAGTTTCTCATAATTATACCTGACCGGATCATTTGCAAAACTATTTGTATAC
Source organism: Habropoda laboriosa (assembly GCF_001263275.1). Taxonomy (NCBI): domain Eukaryota; kingdom Metazoa; phylum Arthropoda; class Insecta; order Hymenoptera; family Apidae; genus Habropoda; species Habropoda laboriosa. The sequence continues at coordinate 4,807,010 of NW_017100254.1, read as the reverse complement.
AAATGCGCTCCGGGGATAATGCATGCCTCCACCCTGTGATTCGGTAATAACAATATATCGGTCGTAAAAACCAAGTTGCAAATGATCTGCATAAAATTAGAATTATTACGATAGTTACCGTTCAGGATTATAACGATGATGGTGATGATGAACTTCGTTGTGATGTACTGGTGGCCATAAAGTTTTATTGCATAAAATATGATGTTAGGTCCAGCATGTCTCGTTTCAGTCAGGAAAGCATGTCGCTTCTTCTTTCTGTCTTTTTGCTGTTCATACTCTTCTGTAATTTGGAATCGTTGATAGATTTTGTTGGAAGGGAGAGATCGTTGATCGACGTGCTTCGTGTAACTAAAAACAATTCGAAATTGGAGAAAGTTAGATATTATAAATTTAGATATTATAAATTCAACGATCGAGAGATTCAAAAATCTTTTAAACTAAACATGGTTTTCTTTCGCAAAGTGAAAAATTATCGATACAGAATTTAAACCATCGAATTTTTAAATATTTCAAACGAAAGGCAATTTAGTGCCAATTTTCATATACTAACCAAATTTTAAATATTTTGTTAAATTGAACAAATGTATCGCTTAAAAAAACATACATTGAAATAGATCGAATGTTTCACGACGTTCTAGGATAGTCGGAGGTGGTAGCTCGTCGGCCGGAAGTTGGCCATGGCAAGTTGCTTTATACAAAGAAGGTGACTATCAATGCGGTGGAGCTCTCATCAACGAAAGATGGATTCTCTCCGCGGCACATTGTTTTTATCAGTAAGCAAATCTATAATATGTTAATCAAACGGAAACAACTAAAATCGATTAAATACCTAATTGATAATATCGTGAAACAAAAATGCAATTCTTAACACATCTTAGAATCGGATCAGAAAATTTCTTACATATGAACAATAAACTTTCGTGACAATATTTACAAAAAACATTGCTAAGATATAATTTACAATCGTAAAGTTTAACGTTTGAATCTAATTGATGCAACGATTTAATTGAAATTCTAATGTCACTTGCAGCGCACAAAACGAATACTGGGTGGCGAGAATCGGTGCGACTCGTAGAGGAAGTTTTCCAAGTCCGTACGAGCAGGTCCTACGTTTAGATCACATATCTCTGCATCCTGATTACATCGACAACGGATTCATAAATGACATAGCGATGCTTAGACTTGAAGAACCAGTAACATTCAGCGATTACGTTCGACCAGTATGTCTGCCTCAGTCAGAGCCAAAAAGTGGTACTACATGCACGGTAACCGGTTGGGGACAATTATTCGAGATCGGAAGGATATTTCGTAAGTATAGTGCTATTCGATGGTCGTTAAGAGTACTATTAAGAACATACCCGTTAATAACAATGTTTCATTGAACAGCGGATACGTTGCAAGAAGTACAGCTTCCTGTTATTTCAACGGAGGAGTGTCGAAGGAAAACGCTATTTCTTCCGTTGTACAGAATTACGTCGGGAATGCTTTGCGCAGGATTGAAGGATGGCGGAAGAGACGCTTGTTTGGGAGACAGCGGAGGACCGTTAGTTTGTTCAGGATCAGACAACAAGTACACTCTTCATGGTAAACGTTCAACCTATTTTAATGACACAGAGAAACGATAGACAATATCAATGATATTACAAACACATTGGGTTAAATTGTAATAGTAAATCTTGTCGTTCTATTTAACTACTCTGTTACTTTATCTTCTTTAAAAATGGCAGATGAAAGGATAAAATAATCAGAAAATACCATTTATTCTTGGGTACCTAATTTATTTAGGTCACAGAATAGTTGACACTGGACCATACGCACAATATCACCTCGTATCACCTGTACAAAGAATAAATTGCATTAAAATCATGTGGTTGTTCTTTTCAGGCATCACTTCCAATGGTTACGGTTGCGCCAGACCCGGAAGACCCGGAGTCTACACGAAAGTACACTACTACCTTTTTTGGGTCAAGTACGTTATTTCGAGACAGGATATTCCATCCTCGATAGCTTCCTGTAAAGGTCACCGATGTCCTCTGGGGGAATGTCTGCCGAAATCTCGAATATGCAACGGGTTCTTAGAGTGTTCGGACGGTAGCGACGAACGTAATTGTCCTGTTAATCTGTAGCGAGGAAAAGACTGAGCGTTTTCGTATTTATTTGTTCGAACGAACGAATTAATTATTTTTTATGAGATAAGCCTAAGTGTGAAGGCAGGTAGTAAGAAGATTAGCTAATTCGTCGCGAACTATGAATTTTGCAAATAACATGAATTACACAGTGCAAGTGAAGGGATAGAAAACAAAGGCAAGATGAACGATTAAATGAAAAAGAGTTGTTGAAAGAAGCATAGATATCAAAAAGCGTTTCGTTTGCGTTTAGTCCGTCTTCGGAAACGCTGTTGTAAAATATCAAATATTTGTTAACTTTATATAGATGTGCAATACATAACTAGAAATCAAAAGTTAAGGATGAATGTTAGAGAGTACGGTGTTTGAAAGAATCTCGATCGTTGATAATGATCAACAGACTACTGTGAACACCGATTCCATACTTTTCTACTACAATTATCTTTGCATTTTTGATAGTTAACATTGATACGTTCGAATTATAAAAACAGATCTACTAATGATTACGCATTAGAAGATTGCACGCGCGACTCGATTCGTTCGAAGACAGTGCGAAAATAGTCGCGCAAAGTTAGTATTTCAGAGTCACTAGCGCTCGACTCAGGAATACTGGGTAGCATAGAAATATTTAAATAAACCTGGCATTCTGATTCTTTTGGCTTGGTTACAAAACGAATCTCTAGGCCACGTATATTGTGCTCACTATTTCAGTGTCTTCGTAAGTTCAAATGTTTTTTTAACATAAAGTATGTATATATATCGTATCTAACTATGTAAAAAGATTCGTTTAATACTAATAAATAGAAGAATTAAATAAAACAAATAGTGCCGTTGATCATCTTGTTTCAGGAAAACACTCAAGTCTCGTCTTGACGCCTGAAAAATATACGAAATTAGGATACAATACAGTATATTCTCCACAAGTGTCAGACCGCAAGGAAGCTAAACCTGACACTCCTAGAGTCAGGGACTACGTTTTCGAGCCTCGCGCCCGCCTTTGTAGTTTGCCGAACGTAGACAAGGACAGCGAATAAAAGATAAGCATGAAACGTGAGTCGAGGCAACAAAGCGATTTAAATATCAACTTTTTTAATTTTACGTTTTTTTATCCCGAAATTTTTCTTAACATATTGATGAGATTTTTCTGATGAAAATGACATAAAACACGACATAATTTGAACAACATTTACTTATTAACACGTTCACTGTCACGCCAGATTTACAGGTGCTGTCAGGCGGCCACAAGAAAATACATTTTATGCATATACATTAAGCAGCTCAAATTTGAGCTGGTAATACACAACACAACTAACTACAAAACCAAATCACCAGAAAAATTTTCAATATTATTATTGAAGTAAACTTTCGTAGAACGAGAGTGAAAAATTGAAAGAATCAAAAGAAAAAACGCGAATTCGTATCTTTTTCGATTCTAGAATATAAGAAAATTTGAATAAAATACGCGACGAGAATTGGGGAGAAGCATAAGTTAAACACGTAAAA
>NW_017100254.1:4778307-4802521 GCF_001263275.1 Habropoda laboriosa | reverse complement strand
ATTTCATAATATATCGCTTTAGCGAGCCACCGTTTGGTTGCCAATTGTTTATCACATAGAGTCGGCCTACCTCCACGTAAAAAAAAAAAAATTTAGGGTCGATTGCACAAGTGTCAGTAAAATGTAGGGTCGGTTCGACAAGTGTCAGTAAAATGTAGGGTCGATAGCAGCAGAAAAGCTGCTAAACAATTAGAATTAAATGTAACGATAGAAATTATTGCAATAATGCGTAATGCAATTGAAAAATTGAAAGAATCAAAAGAAAAAACGCGACTTCGTATCTTTTTCGATTCTAGAATATAAGAAAATTTGAATAAAATACGCGACGAGAATTGGGGAGGAGCATAAGTTAAACGCGTAAAAATATTCAATAGTAAACGAACTAGGGATGGAGCTATTATTTCAATACGCGATGCACTAACTCTAGTATTTACTAAAATTCAAAAATTCTCGTATAAATTCCGAAAATAGATTATTAATTACGGTAAACTACTGAGACGGTTTAATTTAGGGTGGGCATAGTGCACTCGTTCCAAATCAGCTCACAATATACAATAATAAATCAACTAACTACTTAACATGCAATTCATGCAAATTCCTTGGATGGTAAATTATTAGTAAACAAAATTCAATATCAGAGAAAATATATGAAAAATTTCAAATTAATTTCAATTGCTGGAAGAAAAGTACATATTGATTGTTATGCTGTAACGAAAAAGCAACCTCTCAAAGTCATTTCAATATCCTATTCGACAAGTCTGAAGAACAACGATGACTAAAATTCAAATGTTTGTTTTCCTAAACCTTCAAAATAATTTCGAAATATTTTATTCGAAGCGGAGTATCCCAAGTCAGTATCTCTAATTGAAGAAATTATTTGATTGTATTTAAAAGAACCGAAAGGAGAATATGTAAAGTCTAATATTAAATGTCTAGCAAGTACCAGTAATTGGTAAAATGATTTATATTTGTTTTAAAAGGAAAATTTCTAATAGGTATTAGTTAAAATGAATTGTTATTCAGTCTATTGTATTGAAATTCTAATTGATTCTAATGTATACAAGTGTTACAAGAAGGCTGAGTGTGTACAGGGTGGACCTAGGCTAGCTAGTAGCCCCCGACCACTCTATTCACGTCTCAGAACCTTCAGGTGAAAATACGCCGCGAAGTGTCTAGGGCCCAGTATAAAGGGTGAATAAGTTCGCAGGACATCGGCGGGTCCTTATATAACTGCGGTACCCTCTCCCCAAACTCATTAGCAAAATCGTCGGTTAGGTCAGGCGGGAAATTTTCGCGGGAAATTTCCGTTATCGTAACACGGTATAATTTATCAATTTTCACAATTTTGTTATAAATTTATACTTCCGACAATTTGTTATAACATTGCATATAACAATTTATACATTTTTACAATATTCTTCATTGGAAACATAGGTTTTAGCGTTCTCGTTACTTACTCGTGGTTAAATTAATTTCGTAGGGATTAAAAATCAGGTTGACCTGTGGTCGTAGATTAAAAATAACCATAGTACAACTAAATTTATCGTGTTAAATAATTCTTTTTACACGAATCAAAAATGTATTCAACGTTTGCTTGTTACAATACCATGAAATAAATTATATTATACGTTTTCTCCACCAAACTGGACAAAGTACAACTAGTACTTATCGAAATGATTTTTCTCTCTCGAAGAAATAGAGTTTGTATAGTGAGAACGTATAAATTGTTATATGCAATGTTATAACAAATTGTCGGAAGTATAAATTTATAACAAAATTGTGAAAATTGATAAATTACAATTCTGCCTGAATTTTTGAAATTCAGAAAAACACAGGTAAACTTCCATTGCATTTAAACGATATTCTCCACCAAACTGGACAAAGTACAACTAGTACTTATCGAAATGATTTATCTCTCTCGAAGAAATCGAGTTTGTATAGTGAGAACGTATAAATTGTTATATGCAATGTTATAACAAATTGTCGGAAGTATAAATTTATAACAAAATTGTGAAAATTGATAAATTACAATTCTGCCTGAATTTTTGAAATTCAGAAAAACACAGGTAAACTTCCATTGCATTTAAACGATATTCTCCACCAAACTGGACAAAGTACAGTAAATTCTCTACAAGAGTCAGTAAGTTTACTAATACACTTATACTTGAATAAATTGAGGTGAAAACAGTGTAACGACGTTCCTCACCCACCTCAACTCTAAGCACATATTTATCAGATAAACACCTTCCTATTCGCGAAATTTTACGAGTATACACGTACACCACGATATGAACACGTTCACGTTCATTATGTCGCACGTTTGTGGAAAAATATATGGATCGGAAAATTCACTCACCGTTCTCCGTCGTCGTTAAAGGCATAGTCCCCCAAGATGAGATCACGAAGTCGATATCTTGGTGGTAGAATCAGCGGTAAGCAAGGATCTGGTTCGTTCATTGTGCGCAACGCGTCCTCCAAATTGGAAAACTCCTTCGTGATTATTACGGTGTAGCCCTCGAAAATTTCGAGGGTATCACGAAAAAAATTATTCACTACCGATACCGTTACACTTTCGCGAGCTACATTTACACAATCACCGCGTGACACCCTGAAACGTAGAAAAAAAAAAGAAGATTAGATATAGGATTTGTATCAAGAGATAAGAAATACGAGAGAAATGTTTCAACTAAAACCAACAATATTAGATACAGTTAACAATAATGCTAACATGACGATCCTGGTTCTAATAAACAGACCTAGATAATCGCTAAATTATAAACTCCTGAAACATAAATTATTCAAATTCAAATTGCAGTATATAAAAATTCTGATTCTAATAAATAGACCTAGATAATTGCTAAATTATAAACTCCTAAAATATATATTATTAGAATTGAAATTGCAGTATATAAAAATTCGCAACAGAAAATAGTGTTTCTTCGAACGACGCAAGAATTAGGGAAGTCGACTGTCCTCGTAGATGCAAATTCGCGTAATTAAGAACCACCGCTCTCCTTCACGAAAAACTGAAGTACATTTATACACTTCCGGTGCATGTGCATATATTTATACGAATATACACTGTGTGTTATAACCATAAAACCACCTCAATATTTTCAATTCCCATATATTGTTGTTAAAATAATAACAAACGAAGTATGTCGCGTTTAAAAGCCTATTGAAAAACAATGTTTCCCCAGAAAATGGGAAAAACGGTAAGAAACTGATTTGTTGTGGTTTCATAACTATAACACATCTTACTACGACAAAAATAAACTTAGGATGCAATAAAACGAAATTACAGCAATAATTAATCTAATCGGTAATGCGTATGTCCTCCTTTATATTCAATTATATACATACATACTTATTATCTAATTACATTATTCACGCATATACATACTGCGAAACTGCAGCTATGCAGCTCACAGGAACACACTGATCGTTTGATTCTTCTCCCAAGTTCGGCTGTTCGTTGTGTACTTGAATCCGGTGTCGGTGCATCTTGTACGCAGCGATAATTGATGAGGAATTAGTTCACGCGAACGAATACGCATTATCTAACCTAACCTATCTAATTCGTCGTGATAAGGGAAATTGTAAAGGTACGCTAACTACGTAAATTTTTTGGAAATCCGCGTATAATCGAAATCGCCTTGTTCGAGGGAGCCCTGTATTCTCTACAAGCCTACGGTCGCACGGTATAAGCGTCGTTCTTCGACGCGCTCGTTCGACTGTCTCGTAAACACTGACTGAGGACGTGTCGTCCTGCCCGATTTCTGATCGCTGTACGCTCGCAACTGTTCTGGGAAAAATTTTAGGCCTTAACTTCTTAGAACTCGTGATATTTCTTGCGAGCCAAACATAAGAAACGCGAGCCAGGGTCGTTGTACGTTCATCGAGGAAAACAAAGCTAGAGTAAAGCTATCGCGAGTTGCTCTCGAGAGTATCTATCGCGAGTGAACAGTGCGTCTGAGAGTGACTGTCTGAGAGTATCTCTCAACTCTCTGAGAGTTGATATATTGCGACTTTCCCTCGATTGGATACGAAATCGTATTGCTGTCGACAGTTGCTTCGCAAACACGTAGCGTGTTCTCGAGAGAACTCTCGTGCGAGTGAAAAATGTGAGGAAGAAATATTGGTCGAGAAATAAAATTACCGATTTATAATCGAGATACCACGAAGCATAATACTATAATCCTATGCTTAAAATGTATTTTCTTGTGGCCGCCTGGCAGCAACCTGACAGTGTTAATAAGTAAATGTTGTTAAAATTATATCGTATTTGATATCATTTTCATCAGAAAAATCTCACTAACATGTTAAAAAAAAATTCCAGATGAAAAAAAATAAAATTAAAGAAATTATATTTTTCTATTATGATTTGTCGAGCCGTGAAATCTCGTAAAGGAAACCGCGACTGGTGTAGCGTTACACGCTTGACTGACTGCGAGCGAGATAACATGGGCGCAGCAATGACGCAACCTAGGCGTAGGACCATCTATACTGTCACTTGTAGAATCCAAACTTACTGACTCTTGTAGAGAATTTACTGTATTTCGAATAATTTTAAACATTTGGTATATTAATTTGTTTTATTAGGACAATTAGAAATAGCACTGAAAATCATATTCAGAAATAAATATTAATTATTTTCGATATAATACCCTATCGATATTAAAACGAAGGTTGTTAGAGTCTACTGCATTAGGGGCAGTGCGATCCTTAGAGTAAATAATATCGGTTAAATAATCATTACTCTGTAACCAAACGTGTTTAATATCGTATGAACGATAAAAAAATGAAAGTAGTATCCCGTTCCAGTTTTTCCTTTGTTTCTTTCGTAAAAAGGATCGAACTGCTAGATTCTTTGTTACTCTATTATGATCTTGTTATTCTAGATCGTGCCTTTAATATTAGATTATACCTAGGATTAGCACAATATACCGAATGGTACAAATCACAATGTAATTTACGTCACGTTCAAACAACACGCTTCTTAAGTTCAATATCGAGTTTACAATTCATGTATTGTTCAATGTGTTCCTTCCTCACAGCTGGACCACCGAAACCTTTTTTTTTTTTGCACAACCATTTTTTTGATCATTTTTATCTACGCGTATCCTTGGAATCTGAACGTTCTCAAATGTACGCACGTAATCGAACAATTATCATTCGTAAAATAAAATCAGCATTCCGTTCTATTTACACATCACGAACATTTATAAACTCGGAAGACTGGGGAACTAAAACCTCAAACTGGTATAATTGTCATGGGAATTCAGGACGTACAGCACCACAACTGTGTACTAGGCATGAAATAATTTCTCAACTGATACATTATACGTGAACGAAAACGTGAAGTGGACATTAAAAATAAAACGTGAAGATGAGCTGATACTATGAAAAAGAAAAAACAGTCTAGAAATAATACATCGAATTACTTATATGAAATCCTTAATACTTTATAAATGACTCGTGAATGCTTCCTGATTGTGCTTTCTCAAAAATTGTGTATACGTGCAGCACTCGCTCTTCTCCCACCGATAATAGCGTGTTACAATTCCTTGGTGAGTCGACTGGATAGTCTCAAGAAGCGAACGGTGTGGACAAAAGTTGGATCACGATAAAAAATGGTGTAAATGTATAAAAGGTCCAATTCGAAGGTAGAAAAACTTTTGTCCATACCTTTATATTTTAATCAAACCTACAGTCTCCTAATCTCAAAGCACCAGCGTGCGTAATAATATTTTCGTGAAGACTGTCGATTCTATGTTTTAACATTATCACCATTGCTAGACGAATCACAATCATTAAAATTCTAATTACCACTATATTACAAAACATCAGGTCGCAGAGAATCGAATGGTTGACTGTTTTATATATAAATTTAATAATTTAATTGAGTTTAATTGAGCGTCATTTCAACATGATTTCAATTTCAACCTGAACAGAAACGGTGATCTTCACGAAACGCGCATGGCTGTCGAAATGAGATAGGGCTGTAATGTTAAAATGTTCAATCGATTTATCTAATTTAATTCTATGCTTTCGAAACTGTACTCGCGCCTTCCTTTAGTCCTCCATCCTTCTTCTAATTCTTAAATTAATTAAAGAAGCAATAAATAATAATTCGACGAATCCTCTGAAGATGATATCTCTAATGAGAGCTGTACTCTTAGACAGACGTTTAGTGTAGGCTATGAATAATCGAACTACCGACGCTTTAGCCAAGTGAACCGACCGCGATTGTATTGAGACCCTTCGGACTGATAGTTGTTTTGAATTGCTCCGGTACGGGGTACTCCGACTGTAAAAATATGAAGAAAACAATTGATACGCGAACATACAAAAATATTACTAAACCTAATCGTTGAAAATACTTCATTCGACGTATACTTAAATTCACTAAATCTTACATAATCTCCGTTCGCTTGGGGTACCATAACATTCATCTCGCTAGACTTGCTACTAATAACTTCCACATCCATTGACTGTGAGCTCAAATACATTTGACAACCATCCGTTTTATCGATAGAGATAGTAGGGACTTTTCCTAGCACCTGCGATTAAAGATGAAAAAATATAAACTATTAATTGCATGAAAGTAGAATAATTTTGCACACACTTTGTATACACTATCGCTATTTATAACGTCGAGAAAAAACAACTGCCAGTCGAGGTTTCTTTCAATCTATCACATTTCACATAGTACACATCCTAAATAATTATAGGAAGAAACTGATGACATTTAGAAACCTATAGTTGAATTTTTACAATACACTTAACACAACCTACAACCATTTCTAAAATGCATTGGCAATTCGGTAAGATCTGTTTATTTCTAATTATCTGTCGTAATTGGAATTTAATGTTTCTAGTTGAAAAAAAAAAAAACAAATCTGTTTCATCGTAAAGCAATTTCGTTACAAAACTTTTGCATAAAGTATACATTATTAAAGCACCTAATTGATGTAAACAGGCGGAAATCTTGAACCCGTACAAATGATCTGTGAAATTGACTGGAAAGAATGTCCCAGAGCAATCGCAAATTACATTTGGAGTGAGATTGTAACCGACGTTCTTGACTGTTTGAGGAACGAAAGCATAATCTGGCGGGTACAGAAAATTATTATTTTTGACTTGAAATGAATATCGAATTAGAAGTCTATGAACATAGCGGTCAGGTAAGTTCTTGAAAATGATATGATTTATTATATCTGAACGCTATGTTCACGAAAGCAAGAAAGGCAAAATTATATACATAGTTAGAAAATATATAATATTTAATAATGATGTTAATATGTTAAGGTATTAGCCGCACTCTTCGTATGCACCATATTAGCACGTATAATATATTCCAAAGGGAAATACCATAATAACACTGCTGTAGATAACGACATACTTAACAAAGTAGGATATAAAGTGGAAGACCTCGAGTTAAAAGTTAACGTTTTAACATACAAACTCCAATATGGTGCTTGGCCTTTGCCTCATCAAGTTCAGAAATCAAACTTCAAGAAAAATTTACGAAATCTTCGACTGACTTTGTCCAATCCCAATGACCGCAATAATTGGATAAAACATGTATTATTAAGGTATTAACACGTTTTACAATTGTCGTCGTATAATTGTTTCTTTGTACATTGTTTTCCTCCGTTTTACTTTTTCGTTTGGCTATTTCATTTCAATGTTCATAAAAATGATATGTTTACTCTCTTCATAAGGATTTGACTTCTAAACAATATTCCTGATAAGATATTACAAATGAGAAAAATGTAACTTGATTGAGAACGTAAGTTTCGTTTATTTTAGCCCCAAGAAAAACGAATCGTACGTTTCATATTTGAAGTATTACCCATCGGAACATCGTCTAACAGAATTATTTGATGCAAAGAAGAAGAGCATGTACTCTTATCTTCAACAAGAGAATTTGCCAATAGAGCACAGTAGTAAATCGTCCAAAAGTAGCAGTGACAAATCTTTAAAGTAGACAAACATGTTTTCCAGATATGCTCTCAACCACGTTATTGGCATACTAAGATAATTTTAATTACAGGATAAATCCTGTGTTTAATAACATTACCAATCGGAAGTATCGCGAGTCATTGAGGAGTGACAATTTAGAAGTGCAAAATAGAAACGCTATATCGCTTCCGCAATTTTCGAAACGAAAAAACAATAAATCAGCAAGAAAAATGAAAAAGGAATCGAAGCATGCTGAAACCAAACAAATGACTGGTGCTTGTAAGGAATTCGCGAAAACTATGGATGATTGCAAACAATATTTGAAACAATTACATGATAGCAATAAAAATCTTGGTTTGGTCTGTAGTTCTTCTGAAATTAGCGATGGATCCTCAATTAGAAGTATTTGGTCAGATGCACAGGTAAAGACAAACAAGCAAGATAAACTGTAAGAAAAAATAATACCGGATTATTAATAAACCGTTCGACTCTCTTACAGCAGGAAGGATGTATCCAACAAAAAGACCTAACTAAATTAAGCCAAAACTTTAAAGAAAACGAAAGTGACAAACAGGAAAACACAAAGAATAAGGAGATCGTTGAAAAAACAAATAACAAACAAGAGAATAATCATGATTGTTTTCAGCTAACAAATACAATTTATCCGGTTATGAAAATGATTGATAAACGTTTATTACCTCCAGGAAGGAATATAGCATTTTCCAGTGACGTGTTTCCGCGACAATCAACCTCAAACATGCTAATTTCTAAGTTATGTGAACAAAACAAATACATAAAAACATCTCAAGAAGCCTTGTACCAAGTGAAAAAAAAGTTAGAAAGCTTACATAATGTTCTTCGTATGTACGAGTTACAAAATATTGAGCCAAAAACGTTAGAAAAACAACAGAAAAAAAACAATAACATAAATAGTGTTTGCCAAAACGTTGTGGACACACTTGTCTCGGTGACAACCGAAACTGACAGCATGAATAAAAATAGAAGAAACAAAGTAAATTTTAGCGCTGGCACCAGAAACAGTTACAATAGAATACAACGAATAACTTCCAATAGCTCTGAACAGTATGAAAGTGATGAATCTGGCAAAAGTTCCATGGTGTCCATTCAAAGTTATTCCAACATATTTAATACATGTAGTATAAGTGATATAAATAATCCTTGTTGTTCAATCACAGAGAAATCTAAATCTAAGATATCTCTCTCAAATAATCATGAGTTAGAGGTTCTTAAGAATAATAGAACTGTATACCCTTCTAACATTACATATGAAAGAATACCTGAAAGGATATATTATACTATTTCCTCTGACTCCTCTAAAGGAAAAGATGTTAATAAAAAACTAACGCTAGCAGAAAATTTCACGTCGTTAACAAACATATACGTAGAGGACGATCCAGAAAAGTCATTTAGCTACTCTGATGAATATCAAGTTCCTAGGGAAACCGACGAAGATGGAATAATATCACCAACTTCAAGTCGCACAGAAGCATCAAAAGAGAGTGAATTTGATGATAAGTCGACTGCTCTATTGCTTCAAGAAGCGTTACAATTCAAAAAGGCATTATTAACGCGCGTTGAACTGGAAAAAATATGCTACATAGATGACCAGGGAAAAGAGATAAATAATCAATCTGTGTCAGATTATGGTACATACTCTTATGTTACTAATAACCTTCAATCAAAATTCCTGGACATAATTTCGGAAGAACAGTCTGTTAGCAGCTCTACTGAAAGGACTAGCAAAACCTACATGTACTTCAATCTAAAACAGTGCAAACAATTTAATAATAATTTACTCACGCAACAAAATGAAATTAAGAATTCAAACGTACACAAAGAATATTTTGACTCAAAAAGCAATCTTGATTCACCTTCTGAATATTTTAGCCTGAGTAACATACTTCAAGAAGAAAATGAAATTAATGAACGACCTTTATCAAAACAGAATCATTATCGTGAAAATGAATCCCCAAAAGTGATTCCAAGTAATCTGCAAATAAAGTACTTAAATAATACTGTAGATAAATCTGATGAAAAGCTTATGGAATTGAAATTTACAAGCTGCTTGAACTCAACAGAAATAAATACAAACGAGGAAGAGATATGTTACAATGAGATACATGAAAAAGAAAGTTTCAAAGAGCATTTTATGCGCATGAATAGTATAAATGAATTTATTAATCGGAATATTAATAGTGTAGAATTGTTTTCGCAAAATTTAGACGAATGTTTGTTGGAAGAAGAAATTGAAAATTCAAATGCAAGCGTGGCGCCCAAAACACTGAACTCCATATCTCTGAAGCAATATGCAGACGTGTCGTGTACTAAAAACACTGAAGACGATATGTTAAACGCAAACTTAAATGTATCAGATGATGGCAAGTACATAGAAGATCGTGAAATTTTAACATGCAACCCGAATTTGACTTTAAAAAGAAATCCTGGAGCGTGTTCGTTAATTGAACAAACGCTGATAACCACAGACATCGAAAAAATGTCAGAAACTCATTACATGGCTGAAGATCAAATATACGAATCATCGCTCAGTGAAAGTAAAGAAACTTCACTTGAAACGAATTTAATGCAGGATTCATTAGCATCCAGTATAAATCACTCAAACGATTCTATCATTCCAGAACCACCATCTGCAACATTATTAGTTAATAAATCGATAGATGAAAAAAGATTAAACATAAATTGGTCAAACATTAACAAAGAATTTAGTGATGACTGTATGATTGAGAAAGATGCAAAAACGTTTTCAACAAATACAATTACTCTCCAACAATATAATACAACAAATACCGACAATTATGAAACAGAAATTCATTGCAACGAAAACGATAAACCCAAGGATAGAACAAATAATTCGGTTGCAGAAAATTCCTTTGCAAGTCTAGGTAAAGAGGAATTAATCAATAAGGTGGACTTTTATAAATCTTACTCCAACCTCATTTCTTCACATAGTAGTATGTATTTTACGGACGAAGGTTTAAGTTCAACTACAAAATTACATAGCACGCACTCAAAACATTTTGGAAACTACTCAAATTCAAATTTATATACAGAAGAGGATAAGGAAGATAAGCTACATTATAAAGATAAAAATGCAAAAAATATTGGAAATACCGAAACATTATCTATTCCCACGTCAGGTGAAAATGATGAAATTAATGTTATAACCACAACAAATACTAACCAATTTTCTATCAATGCTTCAAGTAATCTATATGATATTACACAAAAATTACGAGATTTCACTAATAAAACGAGTGATAAAATCGAGCCGTTTTGTTCTAAAAATGATGTAAAAAATACAGATATACTTTCTACCAATGAAACGAAAAGTTCAAGAAAAGAAAATGAAATTTTATACAATAAATATCCAGCTTCATATAATGATAATAGTAACTACAATTTCCAATTGGTAAAAAGTGTTACAAGTGATAAAGCACAACCTATTTTGCCAATAAATAGCACAAAAAAATTAAATATTGAGCAATCTACTATCCCGTCGAATACATCGCTCCATCAATTTTCCACAAACGAGATAAAAAACAATAAAATAATAAAAAGAAGCAATGAGTCAGAGAAATCGGAAAGTAATGAGATTTACACTTTAAAATCTAAGAAATTAGAAAAGCCAATTGTAAAAAATTTAAAATCTGATTTACTGCACACCACTCAAACTGAAGTAGAAAATAGACAAAAAACATATACAAAATTAAAAGACTTATCAACAGAACCTGGACACAATAAAGAAACCAATATTAAACTAGATAAAAAAAGATCCAGATCACAAATAAGTTTTCGAACGGACGAATTACAAAAACAACTTACTCTACAATCACGAGAATCTCCAAGCAATACAAATTTTGTAAATTATACTGAATCATTTGAAAATAAATTAAAACTAAAAGATCATTTAAAACCTCTCTCACCAACACCAAAAATATCTTCAAGATCTTGTATACCAATTTTGAAAAGTCGGTTAGAAGCAGCTCGAAGATCCGAAAATGAAACGCGACCTAAGAGTCCGGTAAGGGGACCACTAACGATGACTATGTTCTGGAAGGACAATTTGTGCGATAAAAATCAAGATATAATGGAAAAAATACAAGTCGAAGGTACAGCAAAAAATTGTGACACACATGTAGAAGAAATAAACAGATGCGTAGAAAAAAGAAATGATGATGATAATGGTAAGCAAGATTCATTGCAAAAATCACACATTGTACAAAAAATAAGTGAATATATTAGTAGTAATGCTACACCGCAAGAACAAATGGTAATATATGTTAACATATTCACAAAATATGACCATAATACCACAAAAATAGTGGATCCAAATAAATTTCTAGAATATATCAAAAATAGAAAAATAAGTATACAGAAGATGGAAGAAAATCAAGCTAACGAAAAAAATGAAGAACTTCAAGAGGTCTTTGCAGAGAATGAAAAGAATACAATGCGTAAAATTGTTACAGTCGTTTCTTCCATTTTAAATAATAATGATGAATTAGATCAATCGACGTCAACTAGTTTATCGGCTTTAAAAACACAAAATGATCCCTTGACTAATGTGCTCTTAAATGATAAATTAAAAAATTTATGTTTCTTATCTGTTGAACAAAGAGAAATCGACGTAACTGCTAAACCTTCCGTTATCGATACAAGTACATCAATATCGGATTTAGAAAATGTCTTAAGAACATCGAAAAGCACATTAAATAAATTTCAAATATGCGGAACACCTAAAGAGCTGAACAATGAAGAATATATAGCGTTACTTGACATTCTTCATCAGGAACCAAATTTTATACATCTACAAGAGTTACAAAACGTTTGTAGGAAACTTGTATCGGAATATTAAAATTTTAAATAGAATTAAATTACAAGCATATTTATAAAATTCATTATTGATAATCACTATTATACTTTTTGTAGTATTGCTCTTTCATTTTCTAATATAGGACGTGTACTCTGTGTAATTATGTTGTACATACATGTACCCATTTGGAAATAAACATTTTTTTTTACACAATATTTGGTGAAAACTACCAGATACTAAACACGAATTTCTTTATTAGTAATAACACTAAATAACATACCTGCATTTGTACACTCTGACAATTGACGAATTCGATACTCGACACAACAGAGTCAAAAACAACAGATGATTTACGACATGAGTCCATAGTAATGGTGTTGACTTTGCCTTTGACAACTAAGGTACTATCTTGACATTGGAACATGTAAACCACATTGTTCATTTCCGCGCTGTCAATGAGTAGATCTTTATTACCTTTATGGTATTGCTATAACAAACAGAACATATACTTCATGAGTAAAATAAATTTTCTAATACAATAAATCGATAAATCTCATTACATACCACAAGCCATTTCTTTCCATCTCTAGTAAATACAGGAGATTTTTCCATTGAAGCATTTGCAGATGTTAGTGTTTTCATTGATGTAGCATCGCCAACATGTTGAGCTTTAAATGGCGCTGGCCCAGTTCTCAATGAAGGATTCTTATGCGTTTGCATGTCAGAAGTAACTTTCTTTAAATCTATGAAATATCAATTAATGTTATAAATTTTATTATTTAATAAACTAAAAGTATGTAATAACTATTAATATGTACTCTTTGTAATAGCTTCTCCTTGGTTAATTTCAGCGAAAAGAGCACTTCTGTCATCGGCAATATTGGCTGGTGTAATCTCTCCCATAGGCATGCATGGTGGTGGAGGCGGTGGTATGCCCGCCGGGACCGAGCCAGTTTTTGCCCATACCAGTCCTGTTGTATGATGCTGACGTACATATTGCTGAAGATCACTTAATGTCTGTACCCAAGCTTTGCACCATTCCACATGTACTTTATCTCTGCAAGTATAAAAGGCTAAATGAACTCTGCATCGGTAATTAATTTTAAAGGAACGTAGTATACACCGTAAAGAAAAAAAACAAAAAAAATTTAGCCATGATTAGCCATCTATAATGAGACTTACTTTTCCTTCCATTCTTTTAATACACGATTGGTATAGAATTGTCCAGCGTCGTTCATTTCTTTGACATAGGGAGCTGGAGTAGGTGAAACTGCAACCCATCCCAAAGCTGGAATACTTTCACTAATTGCTGACAAATGATTGAAAAACTGAGATACCCTATTTTTCTCACGAAATTCTTGAATGTGTTGAATTTGTGTGGATGTAGGTGCAAGAAGAGCTATTTGCTCTGATTGGTTTACTGGAGCAGGACGACTTGCGGCAGTCCGAATAAATTCAAGCTGAATTCTATAAAGAGAATTACAGTGCTCAATAACTTATACATACAGCATTTAAAATACAGAGATTTATATTGAAGTGCTTACTGAAATGCTTTTTCTACAAATTTGCTGTGTGTAGCTACATCACCACCAATTTTGTCACTCAGTTGTAAATATTCTTTTACAGGACCAGCTAAAAGATCTTCATATCCTGTAACTGACATGCTGATAAATTTTCTTGATGTTTGTTTATCTGTTGAGTGTACAGGTGAGTTAGACTGTACTAATTCACTATTTTTCACTGGTTGAGACCTCCTTGGTGATGGTGTATTTGTTTGAACAGCAGAGTCTTGAGTTTCTGTTACAGACTGGGTTCTTACTTTCTCCAATCTTTTAGTAACGTTTTCTAATCTATTCACCAGTTCTTCCAAATGATCCTCCTTATCGCTAGCTTCACAACCTTTAATTAGAATACATACTTTATAAGATACAAAAGAAATGTTTTAATATATTTAATATGAAAGTTTTTAAAAAATTTTCATTTTCATATTTCATTTATTCTTCAAAAAGTAACTATAAATACATCTAAAGAGCAAACAATATTTAATGCCCATATTCGTACAATTTTATGACAAAATCGTTACTTTTTACTTGTAATTATACTATTTTATATATAATGATTAAAATCCAATTTTTGTTTGTGCACAGCTAACAACTTTTCTATAATATTGATAATATCAAATTTTCGGTAATTAAAGAAAATGTACTCCAGAAAGTTCGCACATATAGCGGATACATTAAATATAGAATGTATGTATAAATAGTTACATCAACATCCACAGTCACTAGATCATTATGTGGCAAGCAACATGTAATGTTAGAAATACATTTGCGTGTACTTGAGAATATTTATACAAGACAAATTAATGATTATTATAATCACAGATTATAATAATAGATTGTAAAAAACTATAAAAAGAAATTACACAAAATGAAGTGGTATTTCCGTTACGTTCATGTTATAATAAATATATATTGTTGTATTGTTGTTACGAAAACTTATAAATGGTAGAATAATAAATTTCAAATATAAAGTTTCTTTAAATTATACATAACATTAAAATTAATATAAAGACGTGAAATAATATAGAAATGAATTAATATATTACCGATTCAACCTGTGACCAACGACACACTAATTTTTAGATCATCCTTTGTTTAACGTTCATTCTCTTTATCAAAGATTATTTTCCTACAGGAATGAAAGCTTCTACACACAAGATCCTCTAGCCTTTACAGAAACGCTTGATGAACTAAACCGCGGTTCTAATGATATTCAACGCGAGTGTGTGCCGCGGCCTATTCTTAGGAAACTGCGAAAATTTAGTTACGCGTGGGTAGATAGCATTTTATATGGAAGATCCCACGCATTTATAAATGTTTAATAATTATAAATTCTTTGCATAACCTACATTCAATGTATAAATACACCTAAGTACAAAATATTTCGTAATTTATAATTGAAGTTATTCATCATGTACACAAAATTTAAAAAAAAACGTGTATTAGATACGTATACTTTATACTTACAATTAACAAGAAATTTTTGATTCTAAGAAAAAATGAAGGATCATAGAAATGGCTAGTTTTAAATGTGTTTCAACCAATCGTAAATTTTCCCTTTTTATCATAACAAATATACTCGATTACACAGAAGATGTTGAAAATTTCATAGATCAGTAAAAACGAAAATATTGCACTCGACGGTAACAATGTATAAAACAGAAAAGTTTTAAAGCGGTTATATTCTTTGTCACAACTCAAACATAATATTAGTGAGGAACAAACAGTTCGTGAAATAATAGCCTTTTACGAAATTATCAGCTATAACGTAAATACATTGATATGTTATCCACAATGTTTACAAGTTTTGGTAAAGATACGAGAAATTACATTTAAAAAGAAATACTCAAAAAATGATACCTTAAATTTGTATAATATGCTATTGTGATAACTTAAGGACACACTTACACTTAAAGCAATAACATTGTTGTATCAAAAATGGAATAAAAATATAGCCACATACATATATACTGTCCAGAACAAGTATGAAAAGCTTGGACAGATTGTTTGAAAGATCATATTGCAGGTTCAATTTTGAGTAAAAATGTCACATAAATATACGTTCTCTAATGTCTGTACAGTTACAATTGTTTCAAGATTTACCCACAATCAGGCTTTCAAAATATACTTCTCGAATCTAAATAAAAACAAGCAACAAATTATTACAATCTTAGTGCAAATCTCTTGGTATCGATAATTTGTCAATAGAATCGTAAAGCTTAAAAAATTGTAACTGTTAAACGTAAATATCTCTCGATAATATTATATGTTTACATAACATACTTTACTAGACGTGATCTCAAACAATCATCCAAAAAGGTTCTCCAATTATTATGAAACACATTCGATAAATAAATCACTTCATTTGTATCTGATACAATTAAGCTAACAAAATGAATTGAAACGGAAAATTCAAAAATCATACAAAGTAAGAAATGGATTTAGGGTGAGCCCTAACCAGCGTGCACCATCGGTCCTAGGGGGTCAAACCTCACTCTGTGCTCCGTCGCGTTTTGCGCGGCGTGCAACAAATCGGAGAAGAATCTGTGACGCCTTAAAGCTAGTTCGTCACGAGCAACCGGCGTCGCCGGTGGTTCCTGCATTCCGCTGCACTCTTCCGAGTCATGCTCGCCATCTTCCTCCTCCGATAGCCAACGAGGAATTGACGAAACTGCACATTGTATACCCGAATATAGACACTTTGTCCCATGTAAAAGTTACTTAATCAATGCAATTTTCTCAATCGTCAATTTGAACAATTTAAAATATTCCAAATTCTACAAGAACGACAACAAAGTTCGCTAACTTTCATTTTTGTATTTTCAAATTACCACAAAGTTCAAATGTAAAGTCAATCGTGATATAATTTCAAAGAAAAAAAAAATGGAGGAAAAATGATCAGCAAAGTGAGGAAATTGCATATTTGAATTTAGTTAAAAAGAAAAAGAAAAAAAAAGATAAGAAATGAACACCGCATCAATAAAAATATACCTGGCTGTGTCTTTTTATTCACGTTGGTATCATTCGGACAAGCTTCAAAAACGGAATCATCGCCTTCCTCCTCTGGTCCATCATCGATTGTTCTCTCAATATACGCGGTAGAATCATAAAGATTAGTTTTTACGGTACTAGAAGCCCCAGTATTCAGTATTGTTTTCATCACTCCACCCGCGCCACCTCCGTCGCCGTTTCCGCTTACATTGTTACTCCCATCCACCTCTCCATTTACACTTGCATCCTTAATTCCATTTGCCTCGCCGCTTCCCTCCTCTGCTGCCACCTTCCTTCGATCACTCGCATTTTCGATGTCGTCCCCCTTGTCGTTCGATTTCACTATCGATTCTGTTCGCGATCGAGGATCATCGTTGACCTCGTCACGCTTGCTCGAAGGCAACGGACTCTTGACAGTCAAGTCATCGATAACATCTGCAGAACTATTATTCTCCATGGACGGAGAAACTTTCTCAAATCTCTGCACGTCACCGTTCAGCTTCTCTTCTCGTCCGATCGGTCCATTTTCCTCGGACCTCGAACAATCGATGCCAGCTAACTGCGAGTCAGTCGACTTCTGACTTTGCTTTGGCGTCGACTTTGCCACCTCGCCGTTCGGCTTCTCCTTCTTCGAGCTTTTATTGCATACGCAGCATTTAAACATCGTCAATATCGATTATGGATTTCCCTTGTGTCAGCAATAAATGCTTTCGGTGCTTTCAACCGAATTTTTTATGCTTTTAAACTGATAGGCCTTTATATACGTATATATATATATATATGCATGTATATATATATGTATATTATACGTCACAGTTCTTTTCCCTCGATATCGTTTATATCACAATTATCGATTATCTCGAATCAGTCGTTTTGAAAGACGCGGTAAAATTTATCGAAACGTTTTATATGTGTCAACAAGAATGAAGTATACTTGAATAACGTAAATATAGTTAAGCTCGTAAGAATATAAAATATTGTTATATATATATCTTAATGAATAACGATTATTGACGATTGAAATATTATTAAAGATAATAACGACGATTAGAAGAACACTTTAATATTTAGGTTCAAGTTCAACACTGATCCTTCACAGCCGAAGAATAACTGGGTATTTGAATAATTTAGTTTTAAGCACACGTTCTGCTGGTCCTTTCTCAGGCAACAAAACTAGGCGAACGAATATTTCGTTTCAACCGGATTTCCTACGGGAATCACGCACTATAAATTGTTCAGTATACAACCGTATGAATTACATTTACTCACAGCCGGTTTGTGTATATACTGCTATGCATCCGTTAATGTCGTACACTACCAATTATATACGCGCGTTACCAAAACAATACAATCGGCAATTAACACTTTTTTGATTTTCTTTTTTCCACAGCAATTACTAAACATGTAATATTAACAATCAGCGTATAATGTCGAAACACTGTTTATCCATTACCTCTAATATAACAGAGATATAATATAACTTGTATCAAATTTGTTTTACAGTTCAACAACACAAATCTTCACTTTAATTATCATTTATAAATAACAGTTTTTAGAAACACTTTGGTAATGTTCTCATAAAAGGTATAAAGTCATTTGCAATGAAAACACAACTCTTTCGAGGAATTCTAACTGAACGAGATCTATAACATATATTTTCCCCGCGAAATTCCCTTGATGGCGTGATGATCGATTCCAACAACGCCCAAGTTTACATTTTCGATATTAATCTGATAGTAGAAATGGACGTTGTATGTTCGTCAAATCTACTTGAAATATATGTAAAAAAACAACAACAATCATAAAATTCTCAGTTACATGCATTTATCTTGATATACTACATATCACGTCTAATCCGTCTAATCTTGTAATGATTTTCAGTTATAGCCAACCTCCCAAATATAAACTGTACCCACGTCTCTCATAATCGTAGTAATAACAATAATGTTAATAATTAGCAATTCGATATGTTTTAAAAAGACAATGGATGAAAACACATATGTAACTAAATAATATCACAAGCACATGTCGTTTGAATATCCAGAAGTAATACGACGAACGAGATTACAGACGAACAAATGTTCAAACCATTAAGGAAATTTACATACATTCATTTCCTATGAATCACTTTTATTAACTCAATAGTGCACAATATAATTGACTATGTAAATTAATTAATCATGTATCAGACGAGATTATTGTTCACCGACAAACGGATCAATTTTCATTAAAAAGCTCTACAACGCGCATTGAAATTGTACACACTTTTAAACCAGCATTTCAATGTTACTTAACGTTCGTTAATAAAAAGTTTGCTTTGCTCTTTGAACACCACCCAAATACCTAAAAATAACAAATGTTCCCAATCTCTTTGATTTACTCGGACATAATTGATACTAAAAAAGAAGATAAACTTGAATTATAATGCACGTTACGAATGAAAAATATGAATAAATGCACAAAATCTGTAAGGGTGGAGTGTCTACCCTCAAAAACAGTCTACTTTGGAAGTAACCGGCGCAATACTCTACCGCTTCAGGTTTCGACCGGCACTCTACGGTGCTGCCACAGGGTGGTCGAGACCCGAAATTGTTGCAAGTTCCTTAGGTAAGGAGCCACGTGCACGACAGGACTTTCGAAACCCACTTGGATCCTAACAGAACTATCGAATTTTAAGTTGTAACTATTCAACATCACAACTAAATGGTACACGGTTTATTAATGAAAGATTGTTCCATAATGTTATAACTTCTACTCATTGTAAAATTCCAGTATTACAAGAAATATTATGTATTAATGACACACTTTATTATGTATGATGCATAGTAAGTTCAAGCTTTCAAACGTTTGCCATCGGAAAATCAGAAACGATGACCAAATACGTTCAAACAAATAAGTGACTCATTACGTCTGATATCTCATACCGTATAGATAAATAACTTGTACCGATAATTATAAATTTTATCTAATTATTTGTAGGAAAAACATATGGAGATATTGTTATTTTATAGATTGTATTAAGCTTTTGTCCCGAGTAAATTCAAATATTATAAATTATAACACGAATTTACAATGTGCAACACATTTGATTGTTCAAAAAAATGTTGCCCAATACACATATACGTACAAATTTTAATGAATTTTTAATATAAATTAAGGTTTTTAATGTAATGTACAAAATTAAAATGAATACGCAATTTAAAAATCAATGTAAAAGTAAATAAAAAAAATACTATTCTGTAAAACGTTAATACGCATCCAAATTTCATGTTTTTGCAATTCACTCTTAAGATAATAATAATCTCAAAGTTTATACCTTTGTATGACTTATTTACACAAAACTATAGCAATGTAATTCATTAATAGGATATTCATTTCGAAATTCTTCAAATTTTTGTTATTTGGATTTGTTCGATTATATATATACTAATGCTAGTATACATAACTTGTTATATTATTTCTATACAAAAATTAATTTATACTCACGATTTTTCCACATATTCAAAACTTTTTTATAAGCACCTGGTACCATTCGAGAGTTATCTTCTACCGTTTTATCAAATTCCGACATTTTGAATAATTTTTTTTAACTACTGTACAAATGATTATTACAAAAAAAAAGGTAACAATGGACAAAGTACAAAAACTGATGCGTTCAATGTGTAACTGATGAATGATGATAACGGACTCACTTCGTCAGCTTTCACGATGGAATTTTAATCTCGCGTCAGAATCACAGGACCGTATCGTATAACCAACCTAATAATACAAAATCTTGGAAATAAATTTTTTAATAATTACTAAACGAACTAAATTATCGGACAATCAAAATAGTAACTTTAAGTAAAGATAATCAGATACAGTTTTTCCATTCTTGTACCATACATTTAAATTTAATTAATTTATACATTGAATAGATGTATCCTTATATAGATAACAAATTCAAACTACTTCGATTAAATGTTACTTGTAAAATTTTAAATATAAATTTTCATTTTTGTAACGAGCGTAAACATGTACCTTGGTCAGCTAGATATTTTATTTCATAAAATTTCGTATAGTTTTCAATATTGTCAAATATTTAAGTACGTTACCAGGTATCAAGTGTCAGGTGCAGCAAAGTATGACTCACAATCGAAACGCAGCAGGAGGTATACACAAGCATAACCGTGTTCATAACCAAACCAAACACATTTTTATATCTTTTCTCGGAAAAAACCATAATTTTAGCTTTTTCGATCACTTATCAAGTATGTATTACACCGCACTTCTTACAACCACATATATGTATATATGTATGTGTACAACTTTAAAGTATAGGCAATGTAAACTGCAGAAACCCCATAAATAGCAAAATGTTTTCAGCACAGTTAATATGCATCTAGCGGCTGTGGTATATATTAATGGATGTTACTTAAAAAATATACACTTACTTACCACGAAGAAGCCTTATTTAAGTTCAGCAGCATGTACACTGACACTTTATGACAATTGATTCAATAACAATACAACAAACACGATACACAAGTGCCAAGATTTCAATCTGACAACATTGCTACATACACTGGGGCGTTTGCCGGATACCGGAAGTACTACTCTTGCTATTATGCCAGTTTAGAGTTGTAAATCGCACATGCGCGTATGTTCAAAAATGTTACCTCTACAAAAATTTGCCTTATTCCTATAATATTGTTTAAGAACTAAAATTGTCATAGTAACAAGATTAAGATATAAAAAACTTTTATGTACAACGATGTATGTATATTCTAAAATCAAAATTTCAAATATATTTTACAATAACACTTCAAGTGTTCCGCACTGACCTATATGTAGTATTAGTGCTGCCATCTGAATTTGCTTTGCTTCCTTAAAAAAAGTGACCGCAGTCATTGAGATGAGTCACAATTAGGTTTATCTAATATTTTTTTTAACAGTATCTGTCTTATCAGATTTAATGTTTCATAGTATGTTGCAATACCGACTTAGTTTCAAATTCTTACAATATTAGCACCGTAAATTTGTGTAATTATTTAAAAAGGTGATTCTTTTTGAAGCATATATTTTACTGTAATGAGATTGCACACATAACTTTATTGAATATATAGAATATATTTGTTGAAAATATAGAAAGTGATTAAGTTTGTTAAGTCCCAACAAAGTATAAATAGCATACATAGAATACTGTACAAATAAAAACATGAACACAAAATTCATATTTTTTGAATCAATGGAAATTTTAAGTACAATACCCCAGTACCATACATTGCTAGCAACATTCGTAATTCTTTGGCTCATATGGTTTATTAGTAAAAGATATTACAGTAATAATGGGAGAATACCAACTGAAGATGAAATTGAAAAGAAACTTGCAGAATGGAAACCTGAACCCCTTATAAATAATCCACAAATAGATCATTCATCTTTAAAACCAAGATGTGTAACATCTAGAGCTGGTAAAAGAATAGTGATTAATGGAAGAGATTGCTTAAATTTGGGTACACACAACTACCTAGGTTTAACTGAAAATGATAAAATAGAAAAAGATGCAATAGCAGCAGTAAGAAAATATGGAGTAGGTTCTTGTGGTCCACGTGGATTTTACGGTACTGTTGATGTTCACCTTGAATTAGAAGAATGTTTAGCAAATTATACAGATACAGAAGAAGCAGTTGTATATTCATATGGATTTAGTACAATTGCATCTGCAATTGCAGCATATTGTAAACGTAAAGACCATGTATTTGTAGATGAAAAAGTAAATTTTGCCATACAAAAAGGATTAGATGCATCTAAAGCTAATATTCACTATTTTAAACATAATGATGTGAATGATCTTTGTAATTTATTGACGAAACAAGCAAAACTGGATGAACAAAATCCCAAAAAAGCAGCTAAAATTAAACACTTTTTAATAGTTGAAGGTATCTACATGAATACTGGTAATATATGTCCTTTACCAGAGTTAGTTGCACTTTGTAGAAAATATAAGTTAAGAATATTTATTGATGAAGGAATATCATTTGGTACCCTTGGTAAATATGGAAAAGGTGTTACTGAACATTTCAACATTCCTAGACATGAAATTGATATGATTATAGGTAAGTATTATTATTAAATTATGTTTATTATTTGGTAATGCATTATTCTAATAATCAGTTACTGTTGTTAACCATTATTATATTTTATATAATTTTTAGGATCTCTGGATTGGGCAATGGGATCTATTGGTGGTTTTTGTGTAGGCACATCATTTATTATTGAACATCAACGCTTATCTGGTCTTGGATATTGCTTTTCCGCGTCACTGCCACCTCTCTTAACATCTGCTGCTATTACTTCCCTAGATATTATGAAAAACAACCCATGTATATTTAAATCATTGAAAGATAATTGTATAGCTATAAATAATGGTCTTCAAAACATTCATTGCTTAGAATGTTCAAGTTTTACAGAATCTCCAGTAAAACATGTATATTTGAAAAACAGAATGGACCGTACTACAGAAGAAAAATTACTTACTAAAATCTCTGATATGTGCATTGAAAATAATTTAGCAGTTATAACCCCTGTGTACTTAGAAACAGAAAAAAGTTTACCTAGGCCCAGTCTCAGACTTTGTATTTCTACTCTTCTCAATCAAAATGACATTGATTTTGCATTGAATGTATTAAAAAAATGTGCTGAAGAAGTTCTATCAGCATAAATCGAAGCACAATCAAAAACTTTAAACATATGTGTGCATGCAACTTATTATATAATTACAGAAAAATATTGTATTGTACAAGCAGTTCTTTTTTTCTATAAATATTTTATTTATCTAATATACCATTTCTATATCATT
>NW_017100254.1:4776830-4778022 GCF_001263275.1 Habropoda laboriosa | reverse complement strand
TCGCGATGATGACGCTTTCCCTATAGTACATCCGGTAAAATCGTGTCATGGAGAATTTTGAACTTCCTTTTCTTTCTACACTGCACCTACAAACTTTGCCGAGGTAAGAGGAACATGTTTCTTCGCGTATATAATAAAATAAAAACATATTTACATTTTACTTTCAAAAATTATTTTATAACATTGTTTGCATTATATTATACAAATAATATGCAAAATATTTAAAATATTTTTATTTATAACTGAAAATAAGCAATATATGAGGTTAACATTCCATGTGGTCGTAACTGAAATTTCTATAATTTATAGATATTTTAATATTTGTAGTTTATATGTCCGAAACTAATAATATAGTTAGTAAAAAGCATTTTGTATCATACAATGGACAGATTAAGAGTTGAATTTTAGTGTGTACGCATACTTATATAAATCATTAATGGTATCAAAATTTTCACGATGTTCGCGTCTTTTGTACTTTCATAAACAGAATAATGAACAAATATTAGAAAACTAGGCTAATTTATATGATGATAAAATAACACGTCTGATAATCCGATAATCACGCAGACGCTAGAAATAGCAGAACCCATCTGTGTGCGGATTAGAAGATTATAAATTGCATATATGCAGTCTGATTTTGATTTTAACAAAAAGTGTTGCAGCAATAATAATGGTGAACTACTTTTTAATGAATTTTTTTTTGTTTCTAGTCCTTAAATTGTTAAACTGTCCCTACACACATTTAAAGATGGGTAGGGAGGACAAGAAAACATGGAAATCCAATTACTTTACCAAACTTGTGGTAAGTATTTTAAATACTTCATAACAAATTAAAATACTCAAACATACAATATACATGTATATCTATATTGTATCTATTTTGTATGTAGCAATTATTGGATGACTATCCCAAATGTTTCATTGTGGGTGCTGACAATGTTGGCTCTAAACAAATGCAACAAATTCGCATGTCCCTTCGTGGGAATGCTGTTGTGCTAATGGGAAAAAATACTATGATGAGAAAAGCAATCCGTGGTCATATTGAACGTAATGCAGCTCTTGAGAAACTTCTTCCACATATTCGTGGAAATGTTGGTTTTGTCTTTACTAGAGGAGATTTAATTGAAGTAAGGGACAAGCTTTTGGAAAATAAGGTCCAAGCACCAGCTAGAGCAGGTGCTATTGCACCATT
>NW_017100254.1:4775494-4776774 GCF_001263275.1 Habropoda laboriosa | reverse complement strand
AAAACATCATTCTTTCAGGCTTTAAGCATCCCTACTAAAATTTCCAAGGGTACTATTGAAATTACTGTAAGTATATAGTTTACTTTATGTTTCTATAAAAATTAATCATATAATTAATATTGTTTTATTATATTTTAGAATGATGTACACATTTTAAAACCAGGTGACAAAGTGGGTGCATCTGAAGCTACTCTTTTAAATATGTTGAATATTTCTCCATTCTCATATGGTTTAATTGTTGAACAAGTTTATGATTCTGGTACTATTTTTGCTCCCGAAATATTGGATATCAAACCGGAAGATCTCCGTGAAAAATTCTTGGCTGGAGTAGCAAACTTAGCTTCAGTCTGCTTGGTCATTGGTTATCCTACGATAGCTAGTGTTCCTCACAGCATTGCTAATGGCTTTCAGAATCTATTGGCTATTGCTGCTGTTACTGATGTTGATTTCCCACAAGCAGCAACAATTAAGGAATATATCAAAGTGCGTACTTTACATTATCTATTAATTACGCATGTTGTAATAACTGTTTTCTTAAATATAAATCTGATGAACATATTTGCATCTAAAAGTTCTATGCAACAGTGTCATAGCTAGAAATAGTGGAACCCATTGGCACGCTAGGATTTTTGTGGAAAAATGCGTAAAACGCAGTCTGATGAAATAAAATATATAGATTTATTTCTATAAAGTTATTTAAACATATCTAATAATGTATGGTGTTTTTTTTAGGATCCAAGTAAGTTTGTTACCGCTGTTGCTGTTGCTGCACCCGCTGTAGCTGCAGTAGAAACACCTGCTGCAGAAAAGAAGGAAGAAAAGAAAGAAGAATCTGAATCAGATGACGAGGATATGGGATTCGGTTTGTTCGATTAAAATTCATGTGTATGTTCATATATATATGTCATTTTAATGAGACTGCATTTATGATCATTAAATTTTGATAAACTGGATGCCTTCAAAATGTAAATCATTTTAATAAAACATGATTTATAATATATATTGTATATGAATTTTATCTCTCCTGATATTGTTTTTTCATTTTTTATTAATTTATATCAATCGATAATTATTAAGGTCAATATTGGATCATTTAAACAGGTAATGTTACATAATATAGATAATTCATTGGTTAAAATATTTATCAACAATTTATATAAAATATAAAATACGTTTATTAGTTACATATAGCATTATCAGATTGTTTATTTAACCATGATTTATTTAATACAAATTAATTTATAGAAACAAAACTTTCAATGTAACCATATTAAGCAATA
>NW_017100254.1:4773780-4775358 GCF_001263275.1 Habropoda laboriosa | reverse complement strand
AAGCAATATGAGACGCGAGTTCTTTATTCACTATTATATCAATAAAATATCTTTTATCTACGTAGTTAATAATCGCTGTAATTGAGCACGTGAGTCATATATATTGCTCGAGGAAATGTTTACATTAATATCATTCATTTACCGGAAGATATTAAGTTACACAGAGACACATCATACTATTACAACACGATTACTTAAGTTTTATCAAAGCAGGGATGACTTAACAATATTTTAAGTTGATATCTTCAAGTGCTTCTAGTCGCGAAGGTGTAGTAGAAGGGTATGATTACATTGTATTTATATATGACTGAAGGTTCATAGAAGACTTATAGTTAGTCTATAAAGCGTCCGCGGTGCTATACTTTATTTCATTGTAGACATTTTGTGTTTTTCTAAGCGTGAAATAAAATTGTGCCTCAGTGTTACTTACCACAAATCAAATTTAATAGATTTTGTGCAAAATACTATTTCAAGTGTTAAATTTTGAAAGACTCGTATATTGATTAACCTGTACAAATATGGGATTACTATCTGAAGGAAGTCCTTTAACCTGGGAAGAAACAAAAAATCTCGCTGATCATGTTCGAAAACATGGAATTATTCAATTTATTAACCTATATAAGAGACTTAGGGATCGACAGGGTGATTTACTGAAATGGGGTGATGAGGTATAATTCAATTTTTTAATTTTATAGCTCCCATCAAATTTATAAGCTATTTTAAAATGTTGTTACATAGAAATAAGTATATTAAATAATTACGAAATGTATTACCTATTTCACGCAATGTCATAAAAAATAGTATAGGTACAAACTGCGCAATATTCTTTATATGTTTTTTACATATGTCAAATAATTACTATTGTTAACGTAATATAATAATGTATTTACAATATTTCATGTATAATTTTAAAAGAATAATTTTTCTTTAATTGAATGTACATCTTAAATTGTTTATTATTGTTTATTATTTGTATATTATAATTTCTGTGTTATTTTTATTTACTTGGATTTTCAATAAATTCTTGAAAATTTATTGATTGAAGCAATTTATAAAAGTTGTCAGCAATTATACTTCTCACACTGTTGCAAAGCATGACCTTGTGTTTTATCCAATAACAATTCAGTTCTTTTAGAGCAATGAGTCAACATATTTTGCTTTAACTAGATGGTTTTATTGAGATGTCATTTAACAATTTTACTTACTATCAAGATATTTTCTAAGCTTACATGTCATGATAACGTTAGTAGTTAAAATGTCCTAACATTTTTAATGTTATTTTAATTTGTGTTAAAATAGGTGGAATATATGCTTATTAAATTTGATGATGAAGCAAAAACTGCAAAACTTAGTTTAAGAGCTGATGAAATATTAAAAACATTAAATGAAAAAGAACATAATGATCCAGAGTACGTATATGATTCTTTAAAAGAAAAGAGATAATATAAATTTTTTATTTTTAACAAATTATTTCTGAAACATTATGAGGAATATAATTTATGTAAATTACAGATATTATAAAACTGCATTTTCAATGATAAAATAAACTTATATTAAATATTACATGATAATATAACA
>NW_017100254.1:4767615-4773248 GCF_001263275.1 Habropoda laboriosa | reverse complement strand
TATAATTAAAAGTATTATTAGTTGAATTATTTTCTTACAGAACTGGGGCACATGATTTCACAGACCCTCCTACACAACCAAGCCCAAATTCTGGTGCATCAAGAAGTTTATTTTTCCCAGATGAAGCTATATATTTAGGTCACCCACGATTTAAAACATTAACAAGAAATATCAGACAACGCCGTGGAGAAAAAGTTGTCATAAACATTCCTAGTATGTATTTATTGTATCTAATAATTGCATATCTTTGTCTCTTTTGGCAGTAAAACAATTCAGTTAAAACTTAACATGAAGTATTTCTTTATAGTCTATAAAGATAAAAATGTTCCAAGTCCATTTAAAGAGGATTTTGGTACTTTAGCCAATGAGGAATCTAGTTGTGCAGCAAAAGAAGATCATATTTATATGGATGCTATGGGTTTTGGAATGGGATGTTGTTGTTTGCAACTTACTTTTCAAGCTTGTAATATAGAAGAAGCAAGAACTTTATATGACCAACTAACACCTTTATGCCCAATAATGGTTAGTAACACTTAAAACTATAATTATACTTTTTATAAACTGTGAAAGCATGGAGTTAGCATCTTCTTTCGCACATACGTTACAGAACATTTGTTTAACATTCGACAGTTGGCTCTAACTGCTGCTAGTCCATTTTATCGAGGATATATAAGTGACGTTGACTGCCGATGGAATGTGATATCTTGTTCTGTTGACTGCAGAACGGAAGAAGAACGTGGTTTAAAACCTCTGAAGGAAAATAAATTCAGAATCAATAAATCTAGATATGACTCTATTGATTCATACCTTAGTGAACAAGGAGAAAAATATAACGATGTTCCTTTGATATATGATGATGAAATATACAAACAACTTGTGGACAATGGAATTGATAAATTACTTGCACAACATATAGCTCATTTATTTATCAGAGATACTGTGTCTCTATTTTCTGAAAAAGTACATCAAAATGATTTGGAGAATACTGATCACTTTGAAGTAGTTATCATCATTATTAATTCATTCATAATTATATTAATTGATTTTAGTTGTATTTATATAATTTCATCTAATTATATAAATACAAAATGTAAAATTTCAGAATATACAATCAACAAATTGGCAAACAATGCGATTTAAACCACCACCACCAAATTCCTCTATAGGTTGGCGTGTTGAATTCCGTCCATGCGAGGTTCAAATCACAGACTTCGAAAATGCTGCCATAGTGTGTTTTGTTGTTCTGCTTACAAGAGTTATTTTAAGTTATAAACTAAATCTTCTGATACCAATTAGTAAAGTTGACAAAAATATGGTTCAGGCGCAAAAAAGAAATGCAGTAATAGCAGAAAAATTTTGGTTTCGTCGAGATATTACATCAGATGTAAAAAAACAAGATGGACAAGCAGAATATACAGAATTTACTATCCATGAAATTATCAATGGAAAGGTATTAATATTTCTTTCGTGAGTAAAATCGGTCAATAAATCACGTAAATCAAATAAAATATATTATTTTGTTTTAGGAGGGTGTTTTTCCGGGTTTAATACCGTTAGTAAATTCGTACTTAGCCAGCATGGATGTAGATGCGGATACTCATTGTACCGTACAAGCATATATGAAATTAATACAAAAAAGAGCTTCTGGAGAATTATTAACAACTGCTTCATGGTTAAGAAAGGAAGTTATTTCACATCCAGAGTACAAGTAAGTGTTTCTGTACATATACACATGTGTAAAGTATGTAAGTGTGTTTATTATATTACTAATATTATATTGTTTTAATATAGGAATGACTCTGTAATAACACAACGTATTAACTATGACTTATTAAAAAAGATACAGAAGATTGTAGCTAATGAAATATCGTGTCCAGAGTTACTTGGAACGTGTATATCATCTAAAACTAATGAAACTATACCTGCAGCAGTTGCAAAAGCAGAGAAAGTTCCAATATGAATTGTTAACGGCAATACGCTTAAACAGGCAATATACTAAATTAAATTAATTTGTTTTAGTACACTTCAGATGTTGTTGTACTTAACACTTAAATGGGAAAAATCCGAATTGTTCGATATCAATTTTAATGCGTATTTGTAGGGTGGTAGCAAACAGATTTCTAATGATATGTGTAAAATAATAGGTATAGACATTCGGTAATTTTAAAGATATAAAAAATAAAGTTACATACCTTCAATATGTACTGTGAAAATACAGCATGGTAGCAAAAATAACACGGCGTAATGGAACTATCGAATAGTTGATAAACCAAAAGTACAAGCTTCAATTCCCGGCTTGCTTGAATATTTATTTTCGTTTTATTTTTTTAATTTACAGTTTTATTACGGTATATGATATTAAGTGATAATTGTCACACGACCTTTGGTTTACTAGTTAGACGATGGTGCCAATTTGTCACGCTATTTCTATGACCACGATTTATATTCGTAGTATGTATTGAAGATATGTAACTTCAATTTTATGTATGTATCTCTAAAACTATCAAATGTCTATACCTAATATTTTACACAATCTATACGCTCTATCATCCTACAAATGCGCGTTAAAATCGATATCAGACAATTTGGGTCCTTCCCTTGTTAGTGTAATGTGTATTCACACCTAATGCCTCGATAGTTTTAAAGATAGTAACATTCCACGAAATAATTTTATTACCAATACATGAGAAATGTATCTGTTTGCAAAAAATGCCAATAGTTTTAATCGTAAAGGAAACAATCACGGTGCGAAGTTTAAAAAAAAACTGTACAAACATACAGTTAAACATAAATAATAATTATTAAGTTACAAAGGACATGCACTTTACACTTGAAGTTCACAAATTATATGAACAAGTAAGTAATAATTTCCCTTGAGGTTAAACATATTTTACAGTGTTATAAACATATTTTTTAAAACCTCATTATAGAAAAGCTTTTATGTTGTAGTTAAATAAGAAAAAGAAATGTAAGATAAAATTGGATGCAATTTGTTCATCCAGTAACTATAATGTTATTAATGTGTTTTATGTTAGAGTATTATACTGTTTATTTATATGGTAAATATGTAGTTTTCTTTACCGAAAATCACAAGTTTTTTATTCTATTATGAACAATACTTGAAATTTAATAATATTAACATTTGTATTTCAAAAAAAATATATATGTTTATAAGTTTGTACTTACATTATTTACCTATTTTTATTTTTCTAAACTTGTCCTATAAGAAATATAGGTATTCCATAGCAAAGCTACTAATTGTACTATTAAAACTTGATATTTTAAAGGTATAAAGTAAAAATTAAACAATTGAACCATGGGCCAAAGCTAGAAAAAAGTTGTGTAGTTTTATTTTTAAATGTTCTAAATCGTTTTTTTGTAAAATACCAATTACTAATAATAAAACTCCTATGAATATAGGTGCAAAAAATAATTGATCACAAGTCACCTTTTTTAATACTACAGTTCCTCCTTTTGAACCAAAATATTTATCTAATATTCCATACCAGGTCCGTGTTGCAGGTCCCTGTCATAATATTAATGAAATTTACTTTGCAGAACCTTATACAATAATTATATATTATTTAGTTTCAGTATATTATACAAAATATACTCATAAAGATATAAATAATATTGAAATTTAATAGGCCCATATCACATACATTATAAATAAAAATTAGATTTGTAAGTATTTTTACATTAAATTTACTTACAGTAATAAAAAATCCTATGCTTCCAAAC
Organism: Habropoda laboriosa; assembly: GCF_001263275.1. NCBI lineage: Eukaryota > Metazoa > Arthropoda > Insecta > Hymenoptera > Apidae > Habropoda > Habropoda laboriosa. The sequence goes on along the minus strand of NW_017100254.1, from coordinate 4,769,507 downwards.
TGAGCTGTTCGTATAAAATTTAAATCCTTAACTTGCCTTTGTTCAATTACATTTTGTGCTATCTGATCCCCAAGTGCTGTTAATATGCCTATCCATTTAATAATGTACATAATTGTTAATATATTTCATAATAATACGCGAATATTTGATACTTTTAGTGTCTGAATTTTATTACCTGCTTGTACCGCTTGAGTGATCAACGGATATTTTGTTACCAATATTCGGTATATTTTGATAACCTTCATGTTTGCAGAAAGTGCTATTATCACTTACTCATAAATTACCATATTTCTTTGTACGCATTATCTAGTTTTAGCTAACTTAACATTACAGATTAAAATTATAAACTTTAAACATTTATGTTTGAGTCAAGTTATAATATATTTGACATATGTATAAAATGTGTTTGTATTTAACAAAGCGAAGCACGTGCACCGCTTTAATGACAATGAATTTTAGTCCGTGAAATCATATATTATGTATAACATTATACATTATTGTATTTATAAATATTTTGTTTATAAAACGTTAATCATTTTATCTGTACATTCCCTTCCTCTTTTAACAAAAGTTTCGCTATATCATTAACGCAGTTGGCCATACTGTTGAACTGACAGTTTGATTAGGAAATGGTTACATAGTAAAGATGGCAGTGAGAGGTGGTGCACGAATTCTTCTCGCCGTAATTTTGTATATTTTCTTGTTAAAATCATGTAATGGAGCTGCGACAGACATTGAATTAGATGCAAAAGCTCAGCTATTGCATAGACTTGATAGTTTGAATCTTTTATTATATACGTTTTTATTGATATTAACTGTTTTAACAATATGGACATTTAAGCATCGTCGCCTTAGGTTCCTCCATGAAACTGGTCTAGCTGTCATTTACGGTAAGTCGTCTGCTATAATCATTGTTTATATGGTGTAATTTTAATTATAACACGTTATAAAAGTTTTAATTTTAATTTCTACTTAGAGTTATGAAAAGCTTTCTGTAATTTCGTTATTATTTATATGTATACATATCAGATACATTTCTATTTAATGTCTGTATTTTTTCATATAAAAGTGTAATGTAACGTATTTTTTAAATATTTTTCGTGAATACCAATATTTGTTCGATGCGGTACATATTTAGGCAAATGTAAAAAAAAATATATATATATATATATATATATATATATATATATATATATATATATATATATATATATACATTGTTGATTTTAATTGAGCATTTTATTTTGATAATGCTGAATATAATTGTTTTAAATTAACATTTCTGTATTTTTAAATATAATTTAATAGTTTAACTAAAACAGCTAAATTAAACATTTTTATAAGTATTAGTAATTATTAATTGTTTAAAAGTATAAATTTAAATACCTTAACATTTTGCACTTATCTGGAAATCATAAAGAAATTATATAATAAACATTTCAATTATGCAAATCATAGAAATTTTGTTACATAAATATTCTTTTTAAATTAAGGAATTGTTAAAGTACTTATATTTTGTTATTAGTATGCATGGGTATTTTTTTAGGATTAATTATAGGAGCAATAATACGTTATGGCTTTACAACAAGCAGTACTATCCTCCACATGCCTGTTGTACCAGACAACAGTAGTAAATACAATCAATCAGTTCCTCCAGATACATTATGGTTACGTTTCCCAGAAGATAAAGGAGGTGGTGTCATTAAAAATAAAACATTTGCTTATTCATTCAGAGGAGAAATTTATAAACAGGATAATGAAATAGATCTAAAGGTATTATAAGTTACAACCTTGATGAAATCATTTTTAAGATATTCAATTTTATACAAACATAGAAACTATCAAAAGTAAAATATAATTAAAGTAAGAATTAAGTTAAAAATTATAGATAC
>NW_017100254.1:4764913-4767512 GCF_001263275.1 Habropoda laboriosa | reverse complement strand
GATCCTGAGATATTTTTCAACATTATTTTGCCACCTATTATTTTTCATGCTGGGTATAGTTTAAAACGTGTAAGTAGTATCATAATCTATTAATATTTTATATTATTTGCAATCTATATATCATTGAATTTGTATTCTTTTCTATTTCAGAAATATTTCTTCAGAAATTTAGGAGCAATTCTTATGTATGCTTTAATTGGAACAACTATATCAGCTTTTGTTATTGGGTATGTTTTTTTGTATTAATGACAAATATGTATAACTAATAAGTAGATTCATATTTTCTGGCTATAATAAAAAGTATTATTTACATCTTTTAGAGCTTTTATGTGGAATGTTTCTTGTGATAATTTTGTGTCCATAGGTCATTTAGATTGAATATATCTGTTGTTTTCCTCATAGGCTGTAGATAAAAGAAAAATTTCTTTGTAATACAATGGGATACTTTTTAAATTATGCATTTGTCTTGTATGTATATTATTTTTTTCCAGAGTTTGGATGTATGTCTTTGTACAATTAATACCACATCTTTCCACTTCATTTACATTTTTGGATACTTTATATTTTGGTGCATTGATATCTCCTACGGATCCATTGACAATAATTTCTATTTTTAATGATTTACATGTAGATGTAAATTTATATGTATTGCAGCTCTATACAGAATTATGGAGAACGTTATCAGTCAGGCTCAGGTGGATTTGAAACTGTAGCATTTTTCCAAGCATTTGGTGATTTTGTTGAAATATTTAGTTTATCTTTATTTATTGGTGCTACCATGGGTTGTATCACTGCTTTATTAACTAAATTTACAAGAGTCAGAGATTTTACTCTTCTGGAATCAGCATTATTTGTTTTAATGTCATATAGTACTTTTTTAATTGCTGAAGCAGCTGATCTTACAGGTAAAGTGCACTTTAAGAAACTGTATTATTTTGAAACGTTATATAAATTAAATTTATCTTATTTTTTCTGCAATTGTAACTAATATTTCATTTAACTGTCCTTATGTAGGTGTAGTTGCTGTCTTATTTTGTGGTATATGTCAAGCACATTATACATATAATAATTTAAGTCCAGATTCTCGTCAACGGACGAAACAATTATTTGAGCTTTTAAACTTTTTAGCTGAAAATTTTATATTCAGTTATATTGGTGTTTCGATGTTTACTTTTCCGAAACACCACTTTGATCCAGGATTTATTTTTGCAGGATTTGTATCCTTATTTCATAGTATTAGCTTTTAAATTAACATGTTCACTGCGAATCTTATTGTCAGAACCTTTAACCCGGTACCCCTATCTGGAAGTGCAGAGCGTACTTCGAAAAGCGAAGATCGACGAAACGTGACTGTAATCAATTACTGCTTATCGAGACAAATGAGTTTTGTCTAAGCCAGAACGTCATTGGTCGTGTTGAAATAAAGAAACGAATCGCCTCTGACTTACGTGACTCTTGCATATATTGTAAAAACCACGCCCTTGAGGCTTATGCGCTTCAACCGCAGTGAATGTGTTAATGCTTTACATCTACTGCTGATAAAATCCTTAATCATTTTATTATAGCTCTGCGCGTTACTAGGTCGCGCAGCTAATGTATATCCATTATCTTTCATACTAAACTTGGCGCGAAAACCGAAGATATCGTTAAATTATCAACACATGTTATTTTTTGCTGGTTTACGTGGAGCTATGAGTTTTGCTCTGGCAATCAGGAATACTGTATCTGATGCTCGACAAGCTATGTTAACAACGACGAGTTTAATTGTAATTTTGACAGTCATTTTTCAGGGCGGAGCAACAACACAGTTTTTAAGTTGGTTTAATATACCGTGAGTTTAAAAAACGCTTTTTTGTAATGATTTTTAAAAATTCGATTATATAAATAATTTTCTATTACCTTTCAGGGTTGGAGTAGATGAAGAAATAGAAGGATTATCACATAATGGAATGCGCAGTGTAAGTATTATACTTTTACTTTCAGTTATTGTAAAGTTACTAGGATTCATTTTACAGAAGTAATAAATAATATAAAATTATATTTGCACTAATAATTTGTATGTGCTAGATTTGATTTGTATGAATTATTAAAATGAAAAGATTATAATAATAGTTAATAATAACTTCACTGAAAAAAATGTAAATAGGCATTAAATTGTAATTTAACTTAACTGTTGCTAATATTTATTTTAAAAGAATGCAACTTATTATTTTTTATAAACTTTTTAGATTTCTTTCAAAGTGCATACACTTTTAGCGATGTTGCTTATTAATATAACGTGAATTTGTCATGAATAGATTTATGATTATGTATTATAATAGTAAAATAATAGTAAAGTAGTTAACAATTTTTCGTATTTATCAATATACATATAATGTATATAAATATGTAAATAAATTTATGTTAATACATTTATACATATGCATACAAATATTATGATAATTAGAAATACCTTAAAGGTTGTCAAAAGCAAAATTTTAATAAGATCATTTTCCTTAAAATGTTATTAGATGAACTTCATATCAGAAAGCATCTCTATACATGTAAAAATTGGTTTCTAATATATATTAACAAGTATGATATATAATCTATAAAGTAT
>NW_017100254.1:4763642-4764871 GCF_001263275.1 Habropoda laboriosa | reverse complement strand
TTACAAATTTTAAAAAAGTGCAAAATAAATTCTTAAAATATGATTCCTTTACTATAATTTATTATAATTTATTTGATTCAAATTAATGAAAATTTCAGTTTAACTTATTTTTATTTTTAACTGTTAGGACCATTTAATCACAGTGTGTATACAATCACCTAATGTATGCAAAGTAATCTAAATTGTTGAGCATCATACTGTTTCTGTAGAAAAATTAAGAAGCAAATGTATTTACGCATGAATGCATCAAGATTGATCTTATACTGCTACATTTTCTATCCCTTATATCTATGATATTCTCTGAATTACTGTGGTGTGCACTTTTAATATCACATACTGTAATTAGAAATTCTTGAAGTTTTGATTTTTGCATTTGAAGAACATATAAGAAGATTACATTTACCAGTGTTACTTCTTCTAGTTCCACTTAAGTAATATTGGATTATTTTTGCACAAGAACTACTAAAATCATAATTAGCTTGTACTAGAATTTAACTTTTTACAAAATTCAGCATGTTTTATTATATTGTGTCAGAATTGGTAAAAATGCTTTATTAATAAACAATGCGCTTAACAATTAATGTAGAAAATACTGGAATTTAACGTACTAATGTTAATAGTCTGGTGGCGAAGGTGGCTTTGGAGATCTGGACATACGTAGGGAGAGAAGTCCGCCGGTATGTTTTCATATTAATTCAAGAATTGAGTTATGCTATTTATGTGGTCATAAACAATTCATGCATTTAACATATGTACAAATTTCTATGTTTTTTACATTGAAATTAATTTTTCCATAGTTTTTTGTAGTATATACTTAATCTTTTCTTACCCAATATGCAACATATAAATAATTAGTTTTATACATTACAAGTAGTATTATACGAGTTGCTTTCTGTTATTAATACAGGTTTATAAGGGAATTGAATTTTAAATAGGTGTTTGAAAAAAATTATCTTATTAAAATGTTTGCAATGACCACAAATTATTACATTTTATTACTTTATTTGTTTTCAAAATGAATAAGATAATGTGTACCAAAATAAAAGTTTCTGATATTGTGATGTTTACTAATATACATATGTTAATCATAATTTTTTAAGGTAGGATTTAGTTTAGAGTGTTATAAAAAATATTGTATTATTTTAATGAATTAAAAAGCTCTCTCTAATAATTTTTTAGTTGCTAAATTTAACATTTTCAACATTTTTAAGACATCTTAACAATCTTAA
>NW_017100254.1:4761327-4763387 GCF_001263275.1 Habropoda laboriosa | reverse complement strand
TAACAATCTTAAATATGCTTATATTTATTTCTATTTAAAAATTCAATTTGTGTTTATTTATATATGTATAAAACAAGTTAACTGCAATGTAATATTGCTAAAATGTTTGGCTTTATATTTAAAGTTGCAAATTTATTTTCGTTAATTTCCTAACTGCATGCGCTTAAATATTTCTTTTCGTATCGTTTTTGTTATCCATTCTGTATGTTGATGATTAGTAGTGTATAAATATTTATATCCATTTATATTCATTAACAAACATATGCAAACATAATTAACGAGGTATACCGATGTAATGATAAGCAATCAAGCATGGTTCTTAATACTTAATAATAACGCTAAATATTTTACTGTATAAAAGATTTTGTAAACTTAAACATTTTGTAAAAACAGTGTATAACATGCTGTACCTTTAAATTATTTTTATACTGTCATAAATTTATTTCATAAAATTTGTTCCATCAATTATAATTTTTGAAATATTTTTACTATACTTTTTAAAGTATCTCTAAGAAGCATAATTTTACATTTAATTAAATTCGAATAAATATCATTATCATACAGGATGGATAATCAAAATATCCTTCACATTTCACAGTATAATTCTATGCAGGATGGATCCTTACCAGGCAGTGGCATAAAACCTAATGAAAAAGCGTTGCTTGCCAGAATCTGGGGTGACTTTGATACCCGCTACATGAAACCACTTTTAACTCACTCCAGGCCTACATTATTGGAAACATTACCCGTTTGTTGTACTCCTTTAGCTAGGGTTTTAACAACAACGCAACAAATGACGCAGGTGCGATTTAAAATAGGAAATATACTTTGATTATTTAAATACCTGTTAGGTATTTTATCCCGAGATATTTTTGTGTTAGGACGAAGCTGTTAGAAAAGCAGATTCAGATTCAGATTTTTGTCTCGATGATCGTGAACTGGAGCGACGAAGGACTAGTATTCAACCGGTGAGTTTTCATCAACCTAATCTCAATTACACTATTAATCCGTGCTATCAGCCTAGCAGCACAGACGCCACTAATCCAGATGAACCTTATGTAATTCTTAATTTACACAGAAGGTAGAAGTACTGGATTTAAACTCAAACATTTAAATTTTGTATAAAAATTATATGTGAAAATATTTCTTACATTGGTATGAATGAGTTTATCATTTATACCTAATTTTCTTGTAATTATATTTTAAACACTGTTTCAAATTATCTCTTCGTTATACCATTTACATAAAAACATTTGTACAACATAGCCTTTCCATTTTATATGAAAGCAACATTTCTGTGTTAAATGTAATATGTATGTTTCTGCTTAATATCTTGAGCTTTCTGCAAACATCAACAATTATATAATTTTTACTTATTAAATATGTTCTCTGAATTTGAAAAGAAAGTGTTTATGCAGAATTCTTTCATATAAAATGTATAGAATATGCATGGGAAACTTATTTTTCTTCACTGTAGATACACAGTGATACACACCTAAATGTTTGAATAGCATGTATATTTTTCTTTATACATTTGCAGAATATTTTTATGTACAGTAAATATACATATTAGTAACAATTTTGGTGAAATCTTGTTAATAAAAAACGAAAATATTGTGTATCACTGTCACATTTAGGTTTTATGGGTTACTAACAACACTAACAGTGTTTATACATTGATAAAAAATCAGTTATAAAATATACTGAAGTTCAATTGCTATTATATAGGCATGAATCTATATATAGTCTTCTTACTAAAGTTATTTTACAGATGCAGTAAATGTATGCAACTATTCTAGTCATGAATTACCTGTAATAAACACTTGAAGAATTAATGAATTAGAATTTATTCAAAATGAATATGTGTGTAATACTACAGTTTGACATTTCCTTATCCACATGACATAGATTAAATATTAAAAAGATGTTTTTATTTTTTATTTTTGTATGTTTTCTTTTTATTCGAAAATTATGTTTAATGTCTAATATTGCAATTATATTTCTAAATACTAGAGATATGTTTATTAATATAAAGTAAATATTTAAAAATTGTGTTTTTG
>NW_017100254.1:4760898-4761237 GCF_001263275.1 Habropoda laboriosa | reverse complement strand
AAAAACTTGTGTTTTTGTTCAAATCTTCTTTCACCATTTTAGATAAATTTCTTTAGTCTACATTTGATCGCGCTCTTACCGATTTTTTTAGAGAAAAAGAAATGATGATGATGATGATGATGATGAGGACCTAAGAATCATTGGAATGGAAGGATTTATTCCGTTAAGAACATTGTAACGAGACAGAAGCCATTGAAAATAGTGTTTTGAGAAGATTATTTTTAAATACTTTATCCTATACTTGGGGTAGGAGAAACGATTGAAAATAGTTATTTTGTATATATTAAAATTTTTTAACAATACCTTTAATTTTTCTGTATTAATATTAAACAAAATTTA
>NW_017100254.1:4758965-4760776 GCF_001263275.1 Habropoda laboriosa | reverse complement strand
TACTTTTTGTAGTTATGTTAATAATTATGAAATGTTATTTAAAATTGTTGTGTTTAACTTGTTTTTTTTTTTAATGTTAGCAATAAGTTGAAGTAATATCACACAACAAAAGCATCTGTGCTGCACTTACAACTTCTTAATATTATAGTGTAATGTATTTTAATATAAATGCAAATTACAAAATTCGAAAAACCATATAGCACATAAATAACGGATTTTTAAAGTATGTACATATTGTGATTGTTTTGAAAGTATTAATATAAGTAGAATAATTATAATAAAAAGTCTGACAGAATTTTTATCTACAAGGTGTCTCACCTAAATATCTCTGTAAACACCTAAATATCTCCTTTATTTTTAATGATATCAGAAATGTTTCAAGAACAATTTGAATGGTTTCAAAAGAGAAGTATCGTGAATAGAACTTCTTTTTTATGATCATCTTTTTCGAATCTTTTTAACGTGACCGGTATCATTTGACTGGAAAGCATATACTTTTTTCTGTTGCATCTTGTATTACATGTTAAAATGCATTCAAATATGTTTAACTTATGACCTTGAGGTGATCTTGAACATCGAAAAAATAATAAAATTCTGATACTCTTTCCAGCAAAAAGAATGCAGGTGACTTTTTTTTTGTGACTTTAAAAAAATTCGAAAAAAAAAAAATCATGAAATAAATTTTCTATTTACGATTTTTCTCTTTTAAAACCGTTCAAACTGTGTTTGAAACATTTCTGGTATTAAAAATAAACAAGATATTTAGGTGTTTCATTTTAGCTGAAACACCTTGTATATTAAAAATTTACATGAAATTATTACAATTTTTAAATATATTATAATTGAACATTAAACATAATTTTCAGTGTTCAAATAATTATTCTAATTCTTAAATCTCTCTTAATTGTACTCCAATAACATCAAACCATTAATATCATTAAAGGTTTATGAAGTATTGTGTTCTATAATTTCTGTAATTTTTTCCACTGACTATATTTTATTTATGCATAGCTATGCTGGAAAAGGATCTGGTTTATATTTGTTATTTAATGAATGTTATTGCATGTAGCCTGAGAAACCAAATTACTTTTCAGGCATTAATTTTTATGTCAAAAATGCTATCTAAAAGTTGCCGCTTGCACACTACTTATGCTAATAGTAACAAGTCATTTCTACAAAAAAATCTTTTATATCTACTTTCTATACATTATTTACATATATTTCTTGCTACATAATTACATTCTTTTTTCATGTTTAACTATTGGTGTATCTTTCACATAGCACTGCATATGATTTAATGCACAATAATTAATCTTATTTATCATACTGTGTTAATATAATGAAAAGAAAATGAAAGGTATAAGTGTTTTATAATTTTGTATACTTTATATTTAGTTGAGCTTTTAATAAATTATAATAACATTATTAAAAATTGTTTAAAATTTTTTAATAACATCATGCTATTGTGCAATCGGCAAATGATTTATTATGTTAGTGATAAACATGTTACAGTTATCCTCATATTGTTATAAGAGAGTATCTTTGGTTCTGTGTAAATTTCTTTTTTCTATTATGCAATATTATTTTCATTATATTTATTTTTATCTTTTTATTTAATTATGGTATATATTGCTTATGTGTATTTGGTTTCTCCACAGACACATGTAAGGGGCTCTCCAAACAGAACACATTTATAAAAATAAAGCTAATATAGTTTAGTAAGTTGTATACATTTTTGAGGATTTGGTCGCGATTGTTTTAAATATAACGTAATACCCTTTTCCTATTCAATATGCCATAAATATTTATAT
>NW_017100254.1:4749685-4758878 GCF_001263275.1 Habropoda laboriosa | reverse complement strand
GATAGGTATGTGCGTATGCAATGTTGGTGTTGAATATTACATATTACTGTTGTATTATAGTTTCTATAAATGTTGATTATATTTTCCTGGTATTTATTTTCTTTGGGAAATATTATTCAATATTTTAGATAACAAAAGACATTGACAACAAAAGATTGGATGTAAGTATTGTATAAAAATAAGTAATAAGGAGAAGGTGAAGCAAGATTTATTTTTACACATACTGAAATTCCAATGCATCATTTTAATACATTAAATTCATGAGAATTATTTTGTTGCAGCTTCAAATTCCAAAAATACATTAGTAAATTATAATCTTTCTCCTTATTTAATAATCTATTTGTTCCAATTATGGTATTTGCATAAAAACAATTTCCATTTTTAAATATTGATTTGATCTTGTATGTGCTATATCTGATTTTGTAAGAAAGGTTTTACTCAAAAATTTTTACATCTTTAAAATTGATAATAATTGCATTTGGTATATTAAATAATATGTAAGAATCTAGAGATGGATTCTTGATGTATTTAATACTTTGTGGGGCAGCTGGGAACTGTGATGGGAGAAGTTAGTCCGGGACCACTACCATTGCACACACGCGTCGCCTTGCCAGGTTTGGTCGGCAAACATTTATAGAGACTAATTGATATTGGTAAATAAACTTAACTTTCTATGTGTAATATTATATGTGCAACTGATAAATGTATTTATTTAAAAAGCTTATAATCTGTGCAGACAATTATGTCTAATATTATCAATTATAAATAGAATTTGAAAAATAAATTTATTATCTACTGCTTTTATTTAATTATTCTAAGGAAAAATGTTCGTATCATTTGTTGATAAAACATGAATGTAAATTGTTATAATAAACGTAATTTATATTACTTTCACTTTGTAATGAACATGATTGCATTATTGTTATTTGATTGTCATGATTCTAAGATTTAAAAAGTGTCCAACTTCTTTAGTACTTTGTATCTACATATATGTATGAATTATATAACAATAATAATAATAATGTATACATTACATTTATTGGTTGTACTAAATCTATTTTAAAGTTTCAAATTTTATTATGTCAGTAAACACCAATAAACATAAATTATTATACTTTTTATCTGCTATATTAATTTATTATTCAGTGGAGGTCCTGGCTTGTAATAATTATTACAGATAAATATTATCTTGGAACACTATTGAATGAAATATAGTAATGTGGCACCAACTTTCATTTGCATTGTACATTCGAATATAATAATTGATAGCAAAATATAACAAAGCAGCTTAAGAAGTAATACATTTCATATTTGGATGTATTTTGCAATAATTTGAAACTAACTTGAAAGTATAATTGTTTAAATACAGAATTTTATTTGCTATTCAGCAAATTGATTTTGCTGGCATATACAATCATATTTGTATTCAAGGTGCAGGACACTTAATGTGTAATAATCCAAAAAATATATACCATTTATATTATAATTTGTAATTGTACATACTTTTAAAGAAAGCAGGTATAAATTATCTAAAAATTAATTGAATTCAAGCATAACAATTTACTGGCAAAATTTCAATATACATTAATTAAAACTAGTGCCAAAATTTACGAAATTACAAAATAAATGACAAACTTCCCATGTGAACATGATTATAAGTAGAAACTTTAATGTCTTGTAAATGACATAATAATGTAATACATTTTTTAAAAAGTATAGAGGATATATATAACAAGTTATAAGAACCTGTTAAATGGGAAAAATAGTATTGTCTACTAAGTGCAGTCTAATTATTTTTGAAAAAAACATAATATTGTTCATAATAACAAATTGGATAAATTTATCACATTATTAAGTATACATTTATCATTTCTTATGTATTAATACCAAATGTACACAATATACAAGTATATTCAAATATGATTTATTACCAGCAACATTTAAACTGTTCATAAAATATGAAATATAAAAGTAATGGATAAAGAAGTCTTATTTTAGATGTTGGCTGTGAAAACACTTAACAAAAATACTTGAATATATAGTTTACATTTTATAAATTGTTATTCAAAATACAGCTTATTAAAAAACTATCTATAATATGTTTATGCTCTTCTTTTCACAATTATTGTTATTTTAATTAGGAAATTATTTTTGTTATATTGATTGACTTATAATATTGCATAACAAGCAGGATTCTAGCACATAGCAATTAAAATGCTCTTTTCTATATATTTGTGAATTGAACAGTATGTAATAATTATCATTGCAATGTATACATATATAGAATAATGTTGTGATATTATGTACTACACTTTACAGTGTTTAATAAAGTATTTGTAAAACTAATGTTAAAATATATTAAATTTAATTAAATATTACAATTACATTAGTTTCTCTAATAAACTTCCATATATGTGTTATTATATTATGCAAGTACTTGATTTTTAATAGTTCTTCTTATATTATCAGTAACAGCAAACATTGGTCCATGTCCAGGTACTATAAAATTTGCTACATCTATTATATTACATCGCATTTGTGACTGAGTTTTTTGTAACTCCACAGTTCCTAATTCTTTCCAAATGGATGGATTTAGTATGTCTTCTTCTTTTTCAAACAAATCTCCTATAAAATTAAAAAAAATATACAAACTAATGCACTTAAACTGTATAAAATGTTAATATATTTATTTTAAAGAAACCTGTTATAGCAAAACATGTGGGTTTTCCACAAATTGTAGTTTCAACTAGCACTGTAACATCATCCAGTGTATGACCAGGGGTTGCTATAACTTTAACTTCTGGACAAATTTTATATCCTTCTATATGTGTGTAGAATAATCATAATTTTTATATGTTAAGTAATATAAGTTAATTGTAAAATATCATATATTTAAAGAAATTTCACCATTTTTAAAATTTATATCAAAGAATAGTTCTCCGCGATGGACACAAGTTCCAATTATATGTTCTGCATTTACGAAAAGATTATTATTTCCTATATGATCGGCATGACTATGAGTACAAACAACATAATCAATTTCATCGGGTATAATATTATGTTCCGCAAGCGCTAGAATAAAAGTTCTATTTAAGTATTTTGTAAAAACATTATAAATATCCGTTAAACGATATACACCTTGTATTATTTTCTGCCGATCCCAAGCTGTCATCGTATCAACGATAATATTCTTCGATGCTTTTATTAATGTACAAGTACAATTCGCTTTCATTATTCTATCTTCAAGTTTCGTGGAAAATCCATTGAATAATACAATAACTTCGCACATTTTTAAAAAGTGTAATTAAAAAGAATGGAACTGTTATAATTTACAACTTATTTAATCATAATTTTGTATTATACAATTTATATTGTATGTTTCGTATGAATAAATTTACTTTATTTCATTTATTATGAAATACTAAGGTTACAGTTCAAAAATATTGGAGTCAGCAAACCTTATATAAGAGGTTATGTTTTTGTATATGCCGAATTAAAACACTTTTGTCATAATTGTGTTGAATAAGAAATTGATAAAAAAGAAACGTTTAAAATGAAATTGGTAATTATAATCATTGTAATACTTCAATGTAATAATTTTTTTTGAATAAAATCACTAAAATATTTAACATTAGTTTGTATTATTTGGTCATAATAGCTGTATTTTAACAACATTTATTATATTTATAGTATTGTTTATCAAGTGAACCAACAAAGCCATGTTTAATCCTAAGTTTCAAAGGAATTACTTTGATGTTAGATTGTGGTTTAAATATGCAATCTATATTACATTTTATGCCAATGCCTATGGTTCCTAGTGCTAAATTTAATTCTTTGCCATTGTGGCTTCCACGAGATAATCATCAAGACTGGCAAATAGAAGGGGTTTGCATATTCACATACTTTTTTCAAATTATGTATTTCATGTATAAAATTGAATTTATGTTAGATATTCAATTTTTAGGAATTAAAAGAATGTTGTGGTAGAGTATTTGTAGACTCAACTCCTGAATTTTCTCCACCCTTGGAGAAAATAGTAGATTTTTCAGAAATTGATGCAATTTTAATATCAAATTACACTTGTATGTTGGCTTTGCCATTTATAACAGAAGATACTGGTTTTAAAGGCATTATTTATGCTACAGAACCAACATTACAAATTGGACGATTTTTTATGGAAGAATTAGTAGAATTTATTGAACAAACTCCTAAAGCAACATTAGCTAAACATTGGAAAGAAATGCTACATGTATTACCTCCTCCTTTAGCTGATGCTCTTAAACCAAAATCTTGGAAACATGTATATTCAATGTCAGCAGTTAATACTGCTTTATCATACATCCAAACAGTAGGATATGATCAAAAATTGGTAAGTTAATGTAATATTGCTTTGTAGTATTTTTACATTCTTTTTAATTTTTATAGGATATATATGGTGCATTAACAGTTACTCCTATAAGTTCTGGATATTGTTTAGGTAGCAGTAACTGGTTAATTTCATGTGATCATGAAAAAGTTGCATTTGTAAGTGGATCTTCAACACTAACAACTCATCCACGACCTATGGAGCAAGCTACTTTAAAACATGCAAATATGTTAATATTAACAGGTTTGACTCAAACACCCACTGCTAATCCAGATACTATGCTTGGAGAACTTTGTATGACTGTTGGTAGGTGGAAATATACTGTTCAATTGAATTATAATATTACCTTTAATATTTATATTAAAATTAAATTTTATAGCAATGACACTTAGAACTGGTGGATGTGTACTAATACCATGTTATCCATCTGGTGTTGTGTATGATTTATTTGAATGTCTTAGCACTCACTTGGATAAATCAGGTTTTTCACAAGTTCCTTTATTTTTTATATCACCAGTAGCTGAAACTTCTTTAGCATATTCAAATATTTTAGCTGAATGGTATGTTCCAAAATTTTAAATGGTATTATAAGTATTTGAATTATTTATTTTAATTGTCTTTCAGGCTATCAACAAATAAACAAAATAAAGTTTATCTTCCTGAAGAACCATTTCCTCATGCTTTTCTTGTTAAAAATGCTAGATTAAAACACTTTACATCTACATATGCTGAAGGTTTCAGTTCTGATTATAGACAACCTTGTGTTGTATTTTGTGGTCATCCTAGTCTTAGATTTGGAGATGCAGTTCATTTTGTTCAATTATGGGGCAATAATCCACAACATACTATCATTTTTACAGGTATATTTACTATTATATAAATGACCATCAGATGACTTTTTGTGAAGTAATTTTTATAAAAAGAAATTACCTAAGATACAGTATGCATGCTTACCAACAGAGTTCTCATTGGAACATTGAATCAGATAATAATTTTACAGAGGATCATTTGAAGGTCAACATATTATACATGAACATGCGTTTCTTTATTGGCTACAATATTAAGATATTTTGGATTCTAATCTTAGATGACTTACTCTGTGTATATATTGTATTGTGATACGTCTTTCAATCTTAAAAATTCTTTTCAGAACCCGATTTTCCATATTTAGATGCTTTAGCACCATTTCAACCACTAGCTATGAAAGCAGTACATTGCCCAATCGATACATCTCTTAATTTTACTCAAGCTAATAAATTAATTAGAGACTTGAAACCAGAACATTTAGTTATACCCGAATGTTATACGCAACCACCAATAACTGCACCACATAGGACAGATCTTGTTATAGAACCAGTGGGAGTAAATGTCAATGTTTTAATAATATATACAAATTACTTTAATTAAATATTAGTAGGTTTTTAATTCATTATGTGTTTAAGGAAAAGCCTTTAATTACTTTTAAGCGAGGTGAAGTTATAAAACTACCTTTAAAAAGAAAAAAAGGTCGAGTGTTTATTGAACCAGAATTAGCTGGAAACATAATTCCAAATGAAATTCGTCCTGGTCTAAGTCTTGCTTCTGTTACTGGCGAATTGGAAGTTAAAGACAACGTATATACAATAAAAGTATGCATTATTAGATAGAGCTACAATAAGTATACCTGTATACATTTTTAAAGATATGCTTTATTAGTTAAGAATCATATTTTTAGAGTATTGAAGATAGACCTAGTGGAAAACGTAAAGCATCTTCTGGGTCACCTGCACCTATTAAAGAAGAAGTTCTTAAAGAAAGAAAACACGAATATGGTAATTTAGATCCACAAGAACTACTTCAAAAACTTAATCAAGAAGGTATTCAAGGAGCCAAGTTACAACACAGTCCAACAGCTACCAGTATTCACTTAGTAAGAAACGTTTTTTCTTTAGTATTTTTTCTATTAAACATTACATTCTCTTTTATATATATTTGTGTATTATTTTTATTTGTAGCAAGATGAAGATACTTTAATTCAAATAGGGGATAATTCGACACATATTTTTTGTAATGGTGATCAAAAAATTAGACGACGATTGAGAACTATCATAATGCAGTGCCTTAAGAGATTTTAAGATAAAAAGTAAATAAGATGAAATCATTATTTTATATAGTGACAATTTTATTATAACTTATTTTTGTATGTATGTCGAATTTTTTTTCATTTACTATACGGAAGAATATTGATTCCAACCGTTTTTGATTAACCATAAGCGCCATACATATTATGTTTCCTACAACTTTATTTGTAGATATAGTATGTAAAACTTAATCTGTTACAAGCTAATATTTCAAAAATAAGGTACAAAATTTGTATTGATATGTACCTTATGATACAATTGTACATTATTAATAAACGTTAAAATTGCATAAAGGAACTTTTAAATATCTACATGTTTGTAACCCATTTGGTAATAATTAAAATGACTATAAATAGTCAGTCACATTACAAAGTAATATCAAGAAAATAGCGAATATCAGTGAAAAAGGTTCAATTTTTTATACAGAAATTACTTAAAAAAATAATTCATGTGGTCTTAATATCTTTATCTAGAAAAAAGAAATTTTACTACAATAGACGATATTAAATAATTTCCAATTAATCAAAACTTTGTGTTTTGCTGTAACAAATTCAGTATTACATCCTACATATACATGCATTGAATTATACATAATATTTACAAATACACTTGTTATAAAGGTGGCAGTATTACATGATCTCATTTATTGTATTTTTTACACCATAAGATACTTAAATAAACACCTTAAGAATTCCATGCAAAATGAAAACACTATAAAATACTGTATCTACATCAATCAAAACCATATAACTTAGTTATACATAAGACAGAATACAAATTACTTGCAATAACATTTATGGTGTAATGTCATAATACTATCTTTTGTTTTATATTTTTAATATAATACTAAACAAAAAATGTTATTCACTTCGTAAATAAAATATATTGAATAACAAAACATTTGTAATGAAAAATTACAACGTATTTCAGATCTGAACAAATGTAGATAAATAATATAAAAAATAAGTGTTACATATATTGTAATGTGATGAAGGCTGAATATAATAAAAATTACATTAACTTCTATGTACTATAAATATAATCTCTAAAATAATTGAATTGTTCCATTCTAAATGGTACAAATTTATGTATTCATTTTAATATATTTTGTAGTATCTATATTATTGTATACTAACTCCAGAGCAATCAATATGTTACAAAATAATAAACATATTATTCGTAAAAAATATGTTATTAAAGATTTATATTTGACATTAATATAAATTTGTAAAGTATACAAGATTTATTTTTATTTTAGCATACCTAAATGTTGATCTTTTTTTTATTTCTTGTTCTGTATATTTAGAAGAAAAATAACTTTGCTCTAAAGCACAAAAAATATCAAAATATAAGAACATAAATACCAAAAATTTTATTTGTCTTGTATATCATGTTATTGGATGTACTGTATTTTTCATCCTTTTAAATTGTTAGTCCTGGTTTATATTTGTTATTACTTCATCACATTCATTTTTGTGAAATTTTGTTTTCATAATAAGCACCAGATTTTTTATATATATTTAAAGTATAGCATACTTCAATTTAATTGCCAGTTGCAATTCCAAGTGCTAAACCAGCTATAAAAGAAGCAAAGAAAAAGTGTAATTCTGTAGCTTGAAATGAGGTATCACCAGTTATAGAGTGGTACCAACGTCGCGTACGAGATTCACCATTTTTCAACAATTGTTCAGCTTTATCTAGCTTTTTATCAACATATCTCTCGACCTGAAACAGGGAATTCTGTTACTAACATAGATGATTTATATTCAAATTTTGGTAAATGCTCACAAAACGTCATACACAAATTTACACAAAATATTGATACTTAAAATTTAAAAATAAAAATACATCGTAATATACCAAAAGAAAGTAAGAACAGATTTCAATCTTCAATTTTTATTATAATGTATATCCAACTTTTTACAATATTTCTGTTATTTTCTGTTTTTCATACCTTTTGTGAGAAGTAATGTATAAATTTGTACATATACATGCATGATTATTAACTGAAATATTAAATTTTTAGAAGGTATACAAAAGCATCTTAATGCATGTGCATACTTTTAAATGTGTTAGATTTCAGTCACAGATATATAAGATACAGTACTATAAGTTTCTCACAATAAACATACATTATAAAAATAATATAAAAATTTGTTTAATAATCAACTAACGTTACTAATTGAAATTATAAAATGTATGTTTGATTTATAAATACCAATGAAAGTGATGAAAATGATACCTAACATACAATGCTAATGTAGAGAGTAATGAATATATAGTCTGCTCGTACTTTTATACAAAACTAATATTTTTTATTCAGGATGCTAAGCCAATCATGAAACCACCAAAGAAACCTGTTGCCACAAATGAATTTTTTCGACACCATATCCCTACCTGTAAGTAACATCAATATTATGTTCATAAATACTAATATATAAATACTGAATATATTACAACCATGAATAGTCTTGCCTTATCAAGAAATTTGGATCCTTCGCCAGTTACTTTCTCTTCTACTGTATCTGTAATTTTCTCTGCTTTCTTTTGAATTTTATCCCAGTTAACTTTGATGTAACCTTGATGAGCTGCTATTTGCAACATTATTATTCCACCACCAAGTGCAAATGCAGCCATTTTCCCAACTTTCATGGTGATAAAGCCAGTCAGCCTGAAATATTTAAATAAAGTTTTGTTTCATTAAGTT
>NW_017100254.1:4747273-4749583 GCF_001263275.1 Habropoda laboriosa | reverse complement strand
TTTAAATTATATTTAATAATAATAATAATCAATAATCATAATATATATACATATACTAGTAATGCCTACCATCCTGATGTTGTGCCAATAATAATTTGTTTAGTAGCAGATGTTTTGCTCACATCTCCAAAAATCTTTTCTGCCATGCTTTTTGCTTCTTTGGAAAGGTCTAAGCAATCTTCTTTGTTTGACTGTTTTTTATTTTCCTTTTTTATTGGAAAATTCATTTTAACGCTGAAAAATGTTTATTAATTTCATTTCTTGGTTGTAAAATAACAATTCTAAATTACATAAGAAATTATAAATTCGTTAGAGTTCATGATTTCTTTAATTTTTAAACATATAAATGTTTATATTATTTCATCATTTTTTATTGAATTTATTTATTTTTACAAATTATCACGCAAATAATAGAGTATAAATGCCTATATTCACGTCTTTAAATAACATTGTCAAGAAATCATTCTTCGGCTATTAGTCAGGACGAAAAAATACCGATGATCACATTGCCAAGAAATTGTAATAATGAATTGTTTATTATGATAAATTATTATACTTTCCAAATAAACTTGTTATGTCACATAACATTTAAACAAACTATCGAATGAAAGTAATGTATTTCAATATAAAATGAAAAACAAAAACTATCTACCGTTTAAATAATTTTCTTGCTCCTGATTTGACGGTATTCTTATGTAGTTTAGGCATAATATATTTAAGACGTGTTTAACAATGATTAGTATTTACACGTATAAGGCTCACCTAATCGTTCAGTTACTGAAGTTTCTGATAAAATTAATACGTTTGTGCAAAGACTGATCTGACAGATCGAAAATCCGGTATTCCGTATCGATCACTTTTGGTTTAAAGACTTAAGACGTTAAAATAGCAAAATGACGCAGCAACCGTCTAAAATGTTAAGACTTCCTAAAATACTCTATCGAAAGAAAAATCTAAAATCCGTTGCATAATTTTGTAGGTAATGATATTAATAAAGTAAATAATGTCAAATAATTGAAAATAAGTTCTTTATTAAATTACAAAAATCTCAATAATACATCCTAATATGATTATATTGTAATATGACTAGTGAAAAAAATATTACATTTGTTACATATGTAGTTATATATCCTAATAAGGAATTTAACAAAATGTAGTGAATGTTTTCAATATCATTTATATGAAACAATAACTAATCATGTAATTGTTGATTATTTACGCTCTTTTCTTCCTTTGTACATCTATTGTTCTAAGTTAGATTTATTTTTATTCAGTTAGATATGTATTATCAAATCTATATAAAAAATATTATAAATAGAGTATATTTTAAAATTGAAATTATGTTTTACATTTAGTTATTTTTGTCGATATTTAAGTTGATTTCTTTGTGCATCGAAATATGGCAAAAGATTTGACTTTTCGCGCTATTTTGGGACGTTTCAGAGAATAATGTTCTCTAATACCGGAATTATAGGTCGACGTGAGCCGTGATAATGGTCTTCCGTCGCGTGATTCGCCATCCTGGTTTAACCTGATTGCCGCTTTTAAAAACTTATCATCCCGATGAAGTGACGAGGTGTCGAGGGCGTAAATTGTGAAAACTCCCGGATTTTTGTACAAAGCGGCCTGTTTTAAGTGTAAACATGTGTCCTTCCTGTTTTTAATGAGTATATTTACCCAGTGTGAAAATGGCCCAGGATACTGACGATATCAACTTGACTCCTCAAGAATTACAAATACTATCTGAGTTAGA
This sequence comes from Habropoda laboriosa, assembly GCF_001263275.1. Taxonomy (NCBI): domain Eukaryota; kingdom Metazoa; phylum Arthropoda; class Insecta; order Hymenoptera; family Apidae; genus Habropoda; species Habropoda laboriosa. Next base: position 4,747,830 of record NW_017100254.1, on the reverse strand, counting down.
CAGGTGATTTTGAAGTAAACAAAAGTTACTGCAATAAAGCTTGTGCTAGTTTCTTAATTTTCTGTGTGAAAACATAATCTTCTAATTGTTTTCCTTACATACCTTTCAAAATATAACCTAAAAGGTTGTTTGACAGAATAGGCGCGCAATTTGATCGGTTTATTTGGACGTGCGTGTAACCCATTGACATCCTTTTTATACTTCTAAACGTATTGACTGCGATTAATGTATTATTATAGATTTATAATCCGGATAATGATTGTTTATGATATTAAAAACATAAACTCTCACGTAAAACTATATTTAAAAAGTATTAAAGAAAAAATATTTAGAAGTATAAAATGAGGAATGTAACTGATATTTGTTATTTTGATAAAAATTTATTAAAAGGCAATAATATTTCGTGTATGTGTTGTTCTTTGTGCTTATATTAAGAATTTATTATTATATATTCTAATTAATCATATTTTTTTTTATTGTGTGTGCAGCCGACAGTTTGGATTTTTAAAATTAAATTCACCAGAGCAATCAAAGAAGAAAGCTTTAGTTGTTCGTGC
>NW_017100254.1:4743480-4747202 GCF_001263275.1 Habropoda laboriosa | reverse complement strand
TGTTCGTGCAATTAAATATTTAGAAAGGATGTTGGTCCAAGCACAAGCTGAAAAGCAACGTAGAAAAGCAGATAGTACAAAAATTAATCCTGATGAATTGAAGGATGATGATGAAGATAAAGGAATTAGTATTGATCCTAAAACATACTGTAAATTAGGACATTTCCATTTACTTTTAGAGGATTATAGTAAAGGTAATTAATTATTTATAGTATTTTAATATTTTTTTTCATGTGTAGTGTTTTAATATTTATGTTTATTGCAACAGCTATGTCTGCATATCAAAAATTTTACTCCTTGAAAGGGGACTACTGGAAAGATGCTTCATTTTTATATGGACAAGGACTTGTCTATTACCACTTCAATGCTTTTCAGTGGTAAGTGATAGTAACATAACTATTTCATTTAATATTTATTATTTTATTTCATGTTTGTTTTTCATTATTCTGCATGCATATATGTTTTGATATTTGCAATAATTCATTCTGTTTCTTCTTTGAATACAGAATGACTTTATTTTTAATTGTAAATATGTAATCATAAAATTAATATTTGCAACGTTTTTTTACATTTAAGTAAAATATAAAAACGTTCACATTAAAATACTTTAGAAACTCATATTGAAACACAACATATACTTTTGTATTGATTTTTCAATGGTCACCACGAGCATTAAAGTATTAGATACTTGTAAATATAAAAAAATAACCAATAATTTAAAATCTTTAATGAATATGCAGTTTGAAGAAGAAAAGTATAACAGTGTGCATAAAAATGTTTCCACAGAAAAATGTAATCTCTCATGAGAGTTGTTCACCTTGAAAAGGGGACGTCGGCCCCTTAAACGATGTACACATAGAGTTCATCGTTCTTACCCTGTATTCTCTATTTTTTCTTTAATTTCGTGCAACATCCTGTTGGTAATGTGACGTTGTTTCTTAGTGTCGGTAAAGTGGAGCACTATAAGTTTTGGTAAAGTAGATCACTTCTAGTAGTTACTAAATGTGTTATTAGTAAATAAATTCAACAACAGATGTCCTTGATTTCGCTGCAATGAAATAGCGGGATGTGCTTACGTGCCGAGTTGCTAGATGCTTATGGCGACTATGTAAGCGTAAGGTAGGGAGAAATAATAGGTCACGCATGTCGTATATTTGTTTCGATGGCCAAAATGATAATTTTGACTTTTAGCATATTTTATTTAAAATCACAGTACTGAATTATTACCGTCATTATCTCTTACATATTGACATAGATATTGTGATTTTTAAAGGATTTTTTGTTATATATTACAAATATAGTATAATTTTGGTATGATTTTTAGAAAATAGAAAAGTTAACGAAATTATTTTTTGTTGAGGGCAAAATTATTTTAAAGACATGGATTTTTGTATTGAAATTATGTCAGTATATATCTATCGATTGCAGTACGCTTTCAACCGCTTTAATAAAATTATTCCAAAATTATAATTAAACCTTAATCGACGTCAGTTATTTCGAGTAATGATATATTCGAATTTCGTTACGGGCTATCGTACATGAATAGTATAACATACAGCATTTGCAAATTCATAAATTGAATCGTTTTCATTCATTCTCAATCAGATACTTCCAAATAGCCCAAAAGATTGCAGCACCATATCACTTAATGTGGTTATGTTCGGCATTCTTGATTGGCGTTTGTAGCCAACCAGGTCAAAAGTTTCACATTTTATATTGTACAAATTAAAGATGCGTTAAAAGAATAACGTTATATGTATATATAATATTATGCAAAGTGTACACTGTGTGTTTTTATGTAACCGATCAATTTGACTTGTAACAGATCAAGCGTAAGAATTCATAATTCGGTATAAATACATGACAGATATTGTTGATTTGACATTTTCTGTCAGGCAATCGGCTTTGTAGACGGTTGGGAGTGGGAATATCGATTTCCTGTTCAACCCTCCTTAACCCGGATGGTGCAAGATTTCCGTGGAACGAAGCTCACTGAGGACTCCCTTTTGATGTTTCAGCATTCCATTCGACTGCGGTACCACATAACCGTTATCAACTTCTGTGATTGAATTTTCATTATTTATCCTTACCAGAACCTTGTCAACTATCTTTTTCGATTACGTATAACCAAACGATTGTTTCAAATAAAAATCTAAATTGAAGAAACGAAATATCGTAAAATCGTAGTATTCAAATTTGTATATTCAATATATTCGATTTATTACACTTTTCTTCCAAATTAACGAATGATGTTATATTACTCATATCAGATATCAAAGATCGAGTTTCATAGTAATTGATTATATACATTCGCATATAGCAATAAAGTTTCGACGATAAAAGTCCAACCCGTTAGAAAGCCACGCGTTCGAATGCTTTTTCATCTGGTTTGTGATTAACGTAGTAGTCGCTGTGTGTTTCACGTTAGCCCTTTTCAATACATTTCTTACCATGGATCATGTGTTCTGAATAATCCAATTCGTATACGTATTTTATTTTCGTGAACACATTGGGCGCACACTTATGCAGTTCTTCGTTATTTCTATGTAGTACAATATAATCGTTTCTACAATGTTTTACTTCTTTCCTTCTTTGCTTCGTTACATTAGATTATGTATCGATACTTGCATAACCGGCGACCAACCTAACCTAACTTGACGATTTGAAATTACACGTAAACTAACAACTGTACGAAAAAGTGTACGAAGCAAAAATTGCACGATTTTGAAGGGGGACATATGATAGAATAATTAACTCTTTTCAAGTTTAGTAGAAAATTGTTTGACACACAGAAGTCATTACAAAAATTATTAAGATGCTAAGAAAAAATTATTCGCTATTAAAATTATTTCATCGATAAAATTACTCACAGTATATTTTTACTAATACATAACACTAACTTTGCCGAGGAAATTGTAATTTAAATCGTCTAATACTTTCTATACGAACATAACGGGTGTCTTAATACTTACGAACTGCAGTGTGTGTATACCTCTCGTGTTTTACGTTCCGTGTAGATTAAAGTTGGTAACCTTGAGACGTCAAGCTTAGCTATGAAACCTTCATGCAAAGTAATAATAGTGTTATATCATAGTAGTTTTCTATTAATTAACGTTAGATAAAGGGTTGGTGTCGATTGTGGCATTTCTCTGAAGCTATTATCCAGAAGAAACGACAATTACACGTCGATAATGTAGAAGGGTAGAGAGTATCTTTCGTTTTCATCCAATTCGATAAACTGCAGACATATTCAACGGGTGAAATTGAACGGAAAATTCTCTCTTTGCGGATGCGTAAGACGGCTTCCTTGGATATATTCGGTTTCAAAGCATCCGTTCAGGTGTGCATAGTAGGAAGTACGTAACAGCAATTATTTTGTAGGCCACCTGAATGAAAAGACTGAATTACATGCAAGTACATTTTGCACACGACCACTGCTAATGGATTTGCATTTGTGCAAAATAGCATGAAGCCAGGACTGCTCGAGCGTCCCTTCTCTTCTTTTCTTTTCATTGTCTGTAAAAAGGTTACCATGTAACAAAGTTAATTATACATATAAAGCAGGTAGCTTTGGAAATATATTCAGTCAGATGATTACATTTTATCGAAATGATCGAAAAATTTATATAGATTCGTACAAAATATTAAGAGTATTAATTTAGATTCCTTTGAATTGTGCAAAAAAAAATTTCATAGAAAAATTTTCTTTTCTCTTTTTTTTT
>NW_017100254.1:4727683-4743407 GCF_001263275.1 Habropoda laboriosa | reverse complement strand
TTTACTCTTTTTTTTTTTTTCCTTTTTGAAAATACAACAATGAATAGAGTCTCGACGACTCTAGCAGTCGAAGAAACTGGAACAGGTCGCTCAATATTTCTGCACATCTTCTATTTTCTCGCTTGAAGGCAAAAAAAGAACAGAAAAAGTTCAATCGTAAACTTCTATCGGATCTGTACTCGTTAAAATATCATACGACTATTTCAGTAATAAATTACAATACAGTTGTTTTTGACGTATTGCAATAGTTGTAGAAAAAATTCCCTTCGTTGTGAAAGTAAGTTTTTGCACGATACAGGAAGAATATCGCGAGAAATATTTTATTTAACGTTTGAAAAAAAAGGAAAAGGAAATATGTACGGTGGTAGATTATGTTTCGAGATGCTTCTTCAGGTTTTCGTGTTTTCGTAATGAAAAATTGAAAGAAATTAGATATGTTAATTATGTTCGCGTGATAGGTTAGGTTGTTGCCAGTGTATGGCACCGCGCTGCGATCGCGATAATTAGGGGAATACCCCACGGTTCACCGATAACAGAAAATACAAAGAGAAAATGGTTCGGCGCACGCCACTAACTGAAGTATCGTCGGTGAAATGAATATTATCGTTTCTCTACCGTGAAGTTATTTCTTTGTTACCTCATACCACGTGACTGCACAAGCAGGATATTCACAATGTTTATGGTGTACACTGAAATGAATTGCCGAGAGTGTTTTTCTTGATTATTAATTTAAAAGTATTAACTTCTCAGAAGAGACTTACAATAGGTTCGCTCATAAACCAACTGTTGGCTTTATTCGTGGAGAATAATAATTTCTCAGTTAACATTCATCAAAAGTATTTTAACATATAGTCAATACAATAGTATGTGGTTTTGTTTAAAGATACTGAAATTATTGTAAATAATAATATCGTGAAAGAAATAAGTATTATGTTATTTTTATCGTGAACAATTCTTTCTGTCGCCAATGATTAATACTAGAAGAACTGGCTAGGGTTAAAACGACCCATTAGCAATTTTCCAAAAGTGAATTTTTTAAAAAATTTTTTAAGGTATTAATTTTTTTTTAAAGAATTAATATTAAAAATGTCAATCGATAATAAATAAAAATATTCAATTATTATATTATCTACACCTTCTAATGTATTTTAATACTTATCAGTGTCAAAAGTTCCCCTTTTTATTTTGGAAAGTTGGCAATAGTTTGACCAGGCTGGCCATTCTAGTGTCAAAGAAAAAGTAAGCGCGCGTACAGAAATGTAGGTTATGTTTACACGAGAGAAAATTTTATTGGAACATACTATAAATTCGTATAGTCTCTAGAGTACTTGATTGTCCTTGGACAGCGAAAGGGAAGCTGCATGCAACCCTTTCGTTCGATCGGACCGTTCTTTCGCCTAACTTTTCACCCTGTTGGTGTTGAATGGAGCCGAATCTCCCTTAGGGTGATTCACATGACGCGTGACTCGTTAGTTTGTAATCTCTGGTACGTGTGTAGTTCGCGTATTGTGCATTGTATCGGTGGCTGCAATATTTATAGCGACCGTTGTATTATGCAGTCGTCGACTCTATGCATGCCTCTGTTTTGCGATATCGATTTTCTTATTTTCCATGTGTCGTCTACGGTCGTAACAATCGCGGAGAAATGCACGGCTATTTTACTCTATGACTGAATAAACTGTTCGCGCGTACTACAGCTACTTTGAACGGTTGCCTCGTCTTTATGGTGTACACTGCGAGCACTCGTAGCAAAATACGAATAATAGTGACGGATGAATAATTTTCAAAACAATGAAGTATCAATTTATGAAAACAAAAGAAAAGAAAAAACGATTTTTGGAAACGGTCAAAATAGTCTAACCTCTTAAATAGCCGCTTACTCTGCCGAGAAACTTAAATTGCTTCAACGTTATTACACGCGATTCGGTTTCCGTTTTTATAATACAAAAAAAGGTATCGCTACATCTAAAGAAGTTCGTAACCTTTCTTATTTTTAAATTTTTAAACAGAGACTGGCGTAAAAAACCTTGACACATTTGAAGATAACTCGTGAAACTTAGCAAAGAATTACGGAAAATACGAAAAAAGGGAGAATACTCGTGATACCAAAATGGCGGACGTTTAAGCGATGCAATTGTCTATCGTCGATTAACCTAACAAAATCTCGACGCGTAAAATTTGAATTCTCAACTCTTTTCCTCTAAAATGAGATTTTTGCGCCGTCCTGTATGCTTCGTATGCTTGATATCTTGTTATGCTTCGTTTAATAATGCACCGATCACGTGCAAATCGCCGAAAGAAAATAAATGGAAAAAAAAAAAGAGAAGACATATTTCACGATAGAGATAAATGGGAAAATACATTTCTTGTTTTGGGTAGGACGGCGCAACTTTTAGATAAAGTATTACGTTTTTAGATAACTATTTGAAGCGGAGCTGGCCGAAACAGCAGCCGGGACATTTGTCCGCCATGGCAGAGTGCCGTTGAGTCACGTGCAACGCATAGAGATGCGTTGCAGACGATCGATTTTACGGCCTTTCCTTCTACGCACGTGTTCGCCCATGTATAGCCACATATCACACTAGCGATCGTGTAATATAACAGTTCTTATGTCACGAATTGCTACCATGGAAGCGAAATACTGTCCTTTCCTTTGGCGTTGGAAAATTACATACTTATTCAGGTTGTTGGGATTTTTGTAACGTTACTCGAGTTAGATGGGAAAAATCGATCGGTTAAAATTATCAATTTGTTTCGCGTCTGTAGAACATAACCTTTCGATTGATTTTTATTCCTTTGGTTAAATTATTTCGCCCGAAGAGACTTCAGTTGCCACAATTTTTGGGCAAACTGAGTAATTATTTAAAAAAAGGAAATTGAGTTATAGAAGTTGTCTGTTGCTTTTTCTATTATTTCTAATATTTTGATGCTTTACTGTAAGATTTTTAATTTTCGGTATTTTATATTTGGGATAATTTCTATGAGAAGACTTCAGTTACCACAATTTTTGGGCAAAGAAACACCGAGTAATTATTTAAAAAAAGGAAACAGAGCTATAGAAATGTAATAGTTTTTTATATTGGGAATCATTTTTATACAAAAGTATCGAAATTCGTGTTTCGTATTTGAATGTTCATTGTTAGTTCACTATCCTCGATTAACAGCACGACTATGTAGGAAATGTAACCGAGTTTGGATTGATAAAATATCGATTAGACACACTGGCGATTACCACTGTTCCGTCGTTGCATTCACAACATTTTTAGAGCCTTAGAATAGAATGGTAATTAGGTTTCTCGTCACTGTCAATTATCTTAGACATTGTCACAGTTAATCTTGTCAGTTATCCGTGCAATTATACATTTATCTCCAATCTCCTTATTGTATAATTCTCCGAGTTATTTTCTACTTCTATATCTGATGATGGAAGAATCAAACGTATCAGAAAATTATAAAGGTCTCAATTAATTCAATTTAGACATTTCATAAATCGCGCGTCGTATGAAACAGTACATAAAAATTGAAAAGAGACATTCACTGAAATTTAATTATAAACAATATTCTAACTGAAATAACTTGCGAAGTAGTTACGAATTTTCTAATTTAACAGATATTTATCGCATTTCATTGTTATCTTAAAATTTTTCTCAACCCTAGTCCTTATCTTCGGGTCTTTTTCGACCCAGACGGTGCGATAATATTCTATTTTCAAATCTTACAAGATTTTCAGTTTCACGCAAATGCCTTTAGCAGGGTAAATATTCAAAGAAATCATTAAAAAAAATGAAATACTTCGATATAAAGTGTATTAAATCAAATAAAATTTATTCTCCGTCCAATCAAAATTCTCGAACTTAAAAAGAACCGACTTACTTAATCACGCTGAAAAGGTTGTTCAAACTTTCGCCAACAAATCTTCCAATTTCCCCGTCCGTGCTAATTACATTTGAAATGTAAAGTACATTGAAATCTATTCTAACGAATAAAAACGCTTCAGACAATAATTTGCCGTCTTCAAGCACTTCAGCTACGTAAACTTCTGATTTCTCAATTAAAACCCTGTTCGTCACATCTCTACCTCTACCCTATTTTTGTCGATAAAACGTGTGAAAAACAAAAAAAAAAAAAAAAGAAGTATACGTTCTTTCGCGAAGGAAATGCTCGAAACGTACGCGGAATGCTATTTTTGCAGCCTCGTTGAATATCCAACGGGCTTACATGTTTTATTCGACAGCGGTACACAAGGATTGGAACAACTGTGAAAAGAACGCACGCGGCGGCGGTCGGGCCTGTATAAAATTAAGAGACGACAAGGGGCAATTAATTTGAATACTTATCTTTCCGTCGGCCACGTGTTCCCTCCGCGGAGAATTAAACTAAGGAAGCAGTCCCTTAGCAGTTCGCATTTATCCGCCCTTATCGCGCCGCGGACTGTAAGATTCCAGAGGTAGGCACCTTGCACGTAAGTCTTTTCATGAGCCCGCACACGTGTAAGCCGTTGCTCAAACGATATGCTCGCTGCACCCTGCCGCGTACGTGTGCAGCAAGGTGCATGCAAGCTCTGACCCAGATCGCGCGATCGATATACCCTGGCCCAGATACGCTTACCGAGATTAATATTTTTTCCACGTAAGCTCGACGATGATCGATCCCTCCCCTCCCTCTTTCTTTCTTTCTTTCTTTCTCCCGTTTCACGAATCTCCGTGGCGGCCCTTGTCCGGAGTCCAAGCTCCTTCTGCCTGCGTTTCGACAACTAACGAGCGCGTGGTTATGCTTGCTCTTGGATGGAAGTCGTACGATGTGCGTTTAACCATTTGACAGTCTGATAAAATTACGAACACGGTACAAAAACATTTTTATCGTAATGTCTGTGACCATTTTTAAAACACGGGATACGTAACCCTGCTACGTCATAATTATGACGATATTAGGGACGAGGTATTATTAACTTCTTTTCTAAGAGTCTCTCTCGAGTGAAACAGTTAGATATTTGACGAAATGCTCGAGTTTTATATGGGACAAACTGTCGAAGGGTTAACAAGCTTAGAAGTTTTTGGCGATCGATTCGATTGAAATTTGGAGGTTATGGTTTTGGATGCAGTTGAGATGTAGCAAACGGTATGCTAGAAGGAGTTTTGTGTCTTGAGATGTAACCATTTGGGTGAAGTGAGATGTGAGTGATTCGTATCTTATTTTGCGGCAGAGGAAAGAAGTCGAACTTTTAACCCTAGAACTTCTTGACCTTCCGGGTCAAAGAAGACCGAATTTTTGTTACCAGCACGCCATATGAACCTAGATAATAAACTTTTAATGTAACGTTGAGGAAATATAAATTTGATAACAGCACAAGTTATTAAAAGAGTAAGAAAGCGATGGGTCAAAAAAGACCCGAACACCGTACGAGAGTTAAGTTGGTATAGTATTCGTAAAGGCAGACGAGAGATTCTTCATGGCAGACCTACTTCGACGAAAGTAGAAAGAATTTAGCATATTGTACTGGTGTAAGTTGGCTATAGTAAACCGGAATAAGAATCTGATTTGGAATAATTTTATCTTCGACAGAATTGCTTTGTAGATTTACTTTTGCAAGTATGTTGGTTTCTTTTTTTACATATCAATCTTACGAATTATTTCAATTTTTCGTTTTTTTTTTTTTTTACCGTTAGAGGAAGAAATTATGCAAAGTTTCGTAGTCATTTAAAAATGTTATTCTTATCGTGCAAAATTATTGCTAAATATTGTAATTAAATTTTGTACCGTTAAATTTATGGTAGTATTATTATTTTTATCTCAGTATCACAGATATTCCATGTGAAATAATTCTATACTTTTTCTTCTACATATTTGTCTAGGTTTAAAATGATGCTACGCGAAATAAAGCTTTATTGTCGTGTAAATGATTGATTGTTTCGGTGTGTTTTATGATACTGCACAAAATTGAATTGCATTTTAATGAGGTGCATTTTCGTTCAGTGATTCATGCGTGCAATTTCAGTGCGCACGAGATCAGCCATACAAATTGATGCTTACAATCTCTCGCCATTGCACACGCTAGTCTAATTTAGTTCCTTAATCTGAAATCATTGATCCAGATTGATCTTGAAATAAATTCCTCGTTGCTAACTGATTTAGCTATTACTTTAGCAAGAATTCAATTCGAAATAAAGTAAAAAAAACACATTTTTACTAAAAAGCATTCAGTTTCTCAATTTTTCGAAATTTCTCAATTTTAAACATGAGATTTTACAAATAACGAACAATTATACAAAATACGAGTTGTTATTTAGTATCCTGAAATAATACTACTATAAATATACTGAACAATTTTAAAGATGAAAGATTGAAAGATTTCCCATACCCACACAAAAAGACACAATTTGTTTAAGCATTTGATACATATTTAAATCGAACATTGCCAGAGTTAGGTCGTTTCCTCAAACACCATATCGAAACAAGGAAACCACCAGAACCCTACCTTCCCGTGTACAAAAGCATCCATTATCCACCACACTCTTAATTCCTCTCAACAAAAAAATCCATTCTTAATTCATCTCACACACCACACCATTACCTCTAACCACCCTACCAGCAAATCCACGGATAACAAGTATCAAGATCAATGATTTAGTCGAAGACGATGCGCCGAATCGAAGGAGCCTACTACCAGCATCCTAAACCGATTGAATTCTCGCGAAAGAATTCTTATCTCCGACATATCACCATAGATGGTGCCCAACCGGATGGCAATGACCGCTATTCCGCTTCGTACAGCGTGTTTCCGTCGAAATTCCGATTCGACGTCGGCAGCATTGTAGCTGATAATACGGTGTTCCCCGTGCAAGAGTCAGGTGGATCGGCGCAGAACTCCGTGTTCCTCCTTCCTCCAGTGGCGTGTGCACCGCTTGCTTGCTTGCTCGCTGTTGGTAGTATGCAAGTGTTACCGTATAGGAGGGACAACGAGGACAACGACGTCGACAGCGGGCGGCAGGGAGTCACTCGTCTCGGTATTACTTCGCGGATCGTTCGGTGAGGTCATGGTCAGCTGGCGTGCTGAAACTGAGAGTCAACAAACTCTGGCAGCAAAGAGAGAAGCGAGGCAAACACAAGCGAACCAAGAGTACCACCAGTCGGCCAACCAACCGGACAGTTAACCAGCCTACCAAACGTAACCCTTCTGTCCGTTCAGCCGTGTTTTCCTCGAGGAAGTCACCCACTGTTACTGGCTTCTCCTTGCCTCCTTCTCCACCCCTTCCTCCTCTTCCTCTCCTATTTTTTTTTGTCCTTGGTGGAAAAACCTTCGTTGCTGAAAGTAATTTGCAATTGTTACTCGTAATCAACCAGGTGGATCAATCAAGCTTTCGTGGTTTTTGTGGAATAGGATCAACGCTCCTTGGCTGCATGGATCGAGGTTAATGTTGGGCTTCGAATATTTTTCTTTTGTTGATTTTTGTTGGTACGCTAGGATGAGAGCTGTTGGAGTTCCCCAGGGGAATTTTCTTTTTTGTGTGTTCAGTTGGGATGATCTTTTGAGGTATCTTGGTACTTTGTTAGGTTATCTGAGGATTGTTTTGAATAGGTTATTGATTTGAGTAGGTACTAATTGATGAAAATTTAATACGATTGATTCGATAAGTGTGTATTAATAGATGAATGCTGATTGGTTAATATCTCGCAGGAAATGTTTTATTCTAGTTGCATTTCTTCATTTTTTCAAGGCTATTGATGCACACGTATGTTATTTTCATATGCATCGGAGCACCGTTTTGTGACACATTTGGAGGCTGATTAATATGACACTAGCAACATGATAAATGAAACATGAAATTGTAAAATTTCATTGTGTGAACCATCTTTACTGTGTATAGGTAAAATTATTCGTCTTGGAGCAGCTGTTATTCATTAATTTATGGTGGTTGCACATAATTACATAATAACCTCGTAGAAATGCTTCATATGAATCAGTCTTTAAAACCGAACCTTTATCTTTTCTGCATTCTACTCGAATAGATATTGCTCTACTTACTATAAAAATAGAAAAGAATGATAAGATATCTGCGTATTTATATTGTCCGATCTGAGAGCATACGCGTGTTTATGTATACAGCCTGGAGCATGGCGAGTTTATCGACATTGGTACTCGTGACGTCGTGATTCGCGGTGGCAGCGCCCTGGACGGGTCCGTGCCTCCGCGAGCTGTGACGTCATTGGGTAGCGGGGCGCACTGACGGCCAATGAGAGGGCGCCACGTCATCGCCAGCCTCCGCTCTTCGGCAACGGCGGAGACGGCGAGTCACGTGACGTCAGCAGGGACGACACGGCACTCTCAACAAGTTGAATGACCCCCACAGATCAAGTTCAATACACCTATGAGGAAAGATACGATCCGCGGACATGCGAGTCCACGACCATAGTTCCTTCGTTGCTCGTCGTTTCGTCTGTGCTCGCCCCTGAGGGAAACCGAGTCTTCCTTCTACTGCGTTCCGCGCGTTCGGCGACTTCGGTCGCGTTCGGATCGTCTCGGTTCGACGATTCGGCTTTCTCGAATCGCGGAGCTGTTTGGCCCGTCGAATCGAGCTAACTCGCGTTCGATCAGATGAACGCTCACATTCGATGACTGCCTCTGTGGCTTTCAACGGAATTCGAATATCCCAGTCAAAATTGGCCGAATTTTATCGAGGAATCTCCAATTATCTGGAATTCTCATTTCTGTCAATTTTCTACGATGAATTTTTTAATGTTTGGATGCCACTGGCCGTATCGAGGGGAATTCTTGTCACGTTCGCGCGTGATTTACGGTAGATTATATTAGTCTGAGGCAACTTGTTTTTTTAATAGTTTAATGCATCTGCGAGATGCTCGCGGCGATACAGGGTCTACATACGTATTGCGTGCTATCCAAGAGTTACTCATTAAATGGGAGGTAATACGAGATGAAAGATGCACGTAAGATATAATTTTTTTACAGCGTTTACTGTTAACTTTCAACGTACAAGATTTACATTTTTTTCAAATGTTGATTCATCTTGGACAGTTCACCGATTAGAGGTTAGGATTCGTTTTCGAAGTTTTACCAATTAACTGTTATTAAACATTACGAACATATTAACGTAGATAGATAAATGTCAGGCAATAATGAAATTGCGTTACATTCCCAATAATGAGTGAATAACAATAACAAGTTTGAAGATAAGGAAATGGGCTAATATAACATGCTGATTGCGCGGAATCATTCTGGAGAATTAGATTAATTGTGACCTTTATTGATTAATAATATCGTCATATTAAAAACGAATAAAGTTAATAACATTAAATTGCATTACACGTAAACGTAATTTTTTCTCGATAAATATGCATCGTGTCTTTTATTGTGGAATTTGTTTGATGGAAACGTACCCTATACCGGAACCGTGAAACGGTTACGTTTAAGTCCCGTTTACAGAAATAGTTATTACGAAAGCGTAGCTATAATACGTTTGAAAATTCTACGTGTATACTTATTAACATTTGAAGCACGGTTTGGAATTTTTCTTCTTTTCAGAATATTTATGCAACATTGAAATTCTAAAGAAATTATTACTGCATATAATAGGGTTATTGTTCGGCATAAAAGTGTAACTAAAATGTGTTTGGAGAAAATTGTACTGCTTGAAAAAAATGGGATCAGATTTTTCGCATTTTTAGAACTTTCGCGACATGTAAATAACTTTAGACCAAACGAAAAATATAATTGCAATGTCAAATATGTTTCGGTGTGTCGTATAAATTATTTTTTAGTAACTTTTAGTAACTTTCATTAAAATCATAAGTTTAACGTTGAAGTTAGAGTTAAAACAATTAGAAATCGAAATAAATCGTCTCTCGAGTGTTCAAATCAAATACCATAATTTTTTACAGCAAGAAATTAACATTTGCCATTTCAGGAAAATGTTTCGAAAATCCCGCGAATTTCAAAAGTGCGCAGTAAAATAAAATTGTGTTTTCCAAGTTACCAAACGGTATAGTACTACTTTAAAACGAGTCCGGCGCGTATCGCCCAGTTTCTCCGTGATCCGTCTGAAGAAAAAGCGCTTTTATTTCGGGCGAAACGCATCTCAATCGGTCTGTTTTTATTCATTTAGCCAGTGAGGAAGTTAAAATTAGTCGTCGCGACGTTACATCTGGGAGTCAGTGACTCCTGTGTGCGAACGTTATTCGCTTTGCGCTAAAGAAATCAGTTATGCGCCGGTTCTCCGAGTGGAGGACAAAGATTTCTCCAGTGGCTCTTGCGCGCATATAGCATTTCTCGTGAATAAATCGAATTCCAATGTGGAGATATTATATGCGCGGGAACTCTGGTAAAAGCCGCTTTCAAGTATTGTTTGCGAAGCTGAATATCAGTGAGAAATATTTCTTAGGTAAATACAGGGTGGTCCGTTGGAAACAGATCACGTGACTTTAAGAAGTATGTTAAGAAAAGGTGGTTTCAAAAGGGCAAATACACCGTGGAAAAATTTCTTATTTCCTTGAATTTCCTCCAGAATTACGAACTCCACTAATGGTTGCGATAGAATTCTGTTGTTATTCAAAGGCTTGTTTCTATGTATATTTTAAGATACCAATGGAAATATTTGTAGTATTATTCTTGTAATTTTAGAGCATTTTTTATATTTACTTTAAAAAATCGTTAATTGATTTCGTTACGCCTGAGCGAAACTCTATAGATATAATGGATCATTTACATTAGTATACTCTGGAAGGTAATGTAAACAGTGTTATTGTTTTATCAACATTCTGAGTAATCATAGTTTATGCTGCATATTCATCAAGAAATTAATGCTAAAGCCACTGCGGTATACGTTATTTGCACATGTATCGATACTGAAAGCTGTAATTAAGTAAAAAGCAGTAGTAGAAGGAAGTTCGTGTGGAAAATTTACATTAAGAAAATATCCTTCCGCGAAAAAAAAAGAAAAGAAAGGCAAACTTAAACTATCCTCCATTTTTTAATATCTCTCAGAGGTATACCAGCGTCGTTTCAATTTCATCCCCAACACTTACCTGAACAGCACATTTAACCTATAAGCGTTCTCAAATTAAAAAGAAAGAAATATTTGAAAAAAAAAAAAAAAAAAAAAAAAAAAATCAAATGACGTATCCTCCGTTTCAGCAAATTACTTCCCGCGATGATTTATGCGTTCGACTTATTTGGAGCATCGATAGGAACGAGGGATAAGCCAGCTATACAGTTGCGCCGAGCTATCAGTTGTTTCTAATGAGCCACCCTGTACGCGATATGCCCGGTTAAAATTCATTTGCCGTATAAACAGGTAATATTCGACCGCGAGCAAACTATCCAGGTCCAGGTCCCATGCGTTTCCCGGTTTGAAGTATGACACCATGCTGTGCAATTTATATGCATCCATTTGTAATAGATGTCGTGAAAGTAAGTTGGCACAAGCACCGGTTTCCGAAGGGGGGAAACGCCAGCGAAGCCAGCCACCTCACGAACACGTGGTATGAACGAAGTTCGTGTTACGGCCACGTGGCTTGGCATCTGATAAGACCGGTCTAACGTGAACGTACTCGCCACTTAGCTTAACTAACTGGTCATTTTCTTTCTGAGTCCATCCTTAAAAAGTTCCCGCGGATCGTGTTGTACACGGACGTTGTAATTGTCGATGCGAATAACAAATTCTACGTTCGGTCTCTTTTTCTTTTATCGGGCAACGTGGGTATGATGTTTTATACATATAATGAACTATACAGATTTGACGGTACGAAATAAATGACGCGACGTCGCTAATGGTGGCGGTGTTACGGAGCGGAAGTGGTTCTTAATTAGAGTTCAAGAAGAGTTTCACGTGTATAATGCAAGGATGGTGTTTTGGATTTCTGATAGATATCTTGGAAGCGATGTTTAGATACGTTTTGATTGATTTGTGGGTAAGGTAGAATTTCGATTAGATCGGTATCGCGTTCGTATTATTGCAATTCAGCGGGAGAGGTAAAGAGGTGGTAAATCTAATATAAGGCTGTGTAATTGGAGTTCAGCGTAGATTTAATTGAAAAATTTGGAGGAATTTGTGATTAGTTTCGTGGAGATACGGAGCTTTAGATTTGATTGGAACATTGATTACGAATTCTGAAAAACAAGTTGTGTGAAAATTGTGAAACTTGGGATTTTGGAGTTGAATTTTCATTCGTTTAAAACACCATCTAAGAAAATTATTGACAAAAATATCGACAAGTCCAGAACAATGCAATTGACAATTTACCCAACCGATATAATTTAACGACGAATCGATTGATTTTTCTCGAATTAACCCCATCACTGCCACCAGAAATCAATAACACGCTGAGCAATACGTTCTGGACCGCACATGCTGCGTCGGTGGCAGCGAACGTGTCAGTCAACTCAACGATTTCCATACTAATTAACAAATAAGTGAATACACGTCATAAAAACGTTAGAGCAATCGTATTCAAAATTTCTCGAAGAAAACTCGATCGGGTCGACGCAGCCGATAATCGCTCTAACTCACGTCACAATTACTAATCGAGCGTTTTAAGCCAGCCTGTTCTCAATATTCATTCGTGACTGCGTTCTGTGCACGTGGTGCATATATAAAACATACATACACAGTGGCTACGTTTTCGGCGAAGCATGATCGATTGGTTTTTGCCGTATAACGGCGGTGTCTCGTTTCAAACGAAACCGACCCATTCCGGTTGACTTATCGATTTGGCTGAAAGTAACAGTGTTTCCGTGGAAAGGGAAATTAGGCCAGATAACCGCGACCGGAATATTCGGATTTCTTCGTCACTGTATCGGCAGCCAATTATTATTTACCGCGGATTTATGGCGTCGCCGATTTTTCTCCGTTCAACTTGACAGCTGATAAATTTGTGTAATCCGGCGCGCGAAGAAGCGCGCGGCGGCCTGTGAGAGAAACGGGAACGCGCGGCTCTTTGGTTCCGCGGCTGGGACACACCAGTGCACATTCGTTAAAAATAATTAAATCCGAGACTTAAAGTCGCGTGTGTACACATTCTCCGCCATTTCGAAAGAAAGAACCGAGAAAACGAGAGATTGCGTGCCACCGAGCCACGTGTGTATTTTGGTAACGGACCTCTCCGTTGGAATTTTCATCCTTTCCATTCTCTCACGAACGCACGCTCCATCTTGCTCTAATTCTCGCCACGCTGCTGCAGAGAATAAGGTGGAAAATGATTTATTTTCCGCTTCAGACGGAACGTAATGTGTACTCTAATTTCTTTGATATCGCGGTTTCACATTTTTAACACTAGGTTTACGGGACGCGTCATTTTGACGCATTTCGAATTTTGCAAGGACAACTACAGAAACCGTTTACATTACTCTCCTACCATTTATGCTTATTATTAATTTTATATAAGTACATAATGTCATATAGTTTCGTTTATAAGCTAATAGTGTACAATATGTTGTTGTTAAATGAAATAAGTTGTTTCTTAAAGAAAATCTGCGATTTTGTTCACGCGTCAATTTGACGAGTATCCGTAGAGATAGGTATGTAGGAAATGTCCGTGAACCTAGTGTTAAACGCGCGCGCGGTAAAGGGTTAACTTATCGTGCAATTGGTCGAATCTATTTAAAAGTGGTCTAAATCATATATTTTCAATTTTTCCTTTGGGTGTATTAAAAAAATATTTTTGTCTGTGAACAAATCGACGCAACATAAAATAAAGGGGTAAACTCGGTACCTTTTAATTCAAACACACCTTAAATGTGTTAAGTATTTTTTGTTTCAACGTAAACAGAATTTTTTACTACGGAGTGTTTATCGATAACCAAACAATAAATATGTTATTTTTCGAAATTTCCTCGCGATGAAAATATTTAGAGAAGCTTCAATTTCCGATTGTATTCGTATGCGTATACGTGCTCCGCAGATTTCCCAGCGATATTCAACGGTACATTAAAACCACTGTTGATAAATTCACTTAACTGCGAATTTTCGTATCTCTACCGCAGAATTTATTTCCTGCGCGCTGAATGTTCTCGCCAAAAATTCACCGAGTAGAAAGCACGTAATAATTGTACGCTTTAGTAAAATTAAAACATTCTGAATACTCCTTTATGGTTGAAGAAATTCATTTACAAAATAAATTCTCCCCAAATCTACTTCGCGTAATTAAAATTCCAATTACTCCTACGAATCGATAGAAGTACAATCGTAGAACTGAATCTTAAATCTCAACGGTAAAGTACCCGGATTATTTATTCAGACATTTCTATTTTTCAAACGCGTTATTAAATCAAACTTTAAACGATTCTTTGTGCATAATATTTAACCATTGATTTTTGAACCGGCCATAAATAACGCGCTAAACTCTATGCACGCGGTGATATTTTACGTTTCAGTCCAAAACGCGGGAGCGGTAAAATAAATTCAAGTCGAAACAGGGAACGAATAAAAATGTTTAAAAATATAAATAAAAAGTAGGAAATGATAAAAAAAAAATACTTTTTTCCCGGCGTTGTACCGCGTGCCAATGAAATTACGACAATAATCCTGAGCGATTACTTAAAGGCTTACGTATTGCGTGCAAGGTTTTCCCTTCCCCGCATAATTATTCGGTCACATAATGACGATATTTATGGAATCACATCATGGCTGGAGGGTTACTTCGAAGAGTGAAGTAATCACACTCGCTACGCTTGTTTTTATGTAACTAACCTTCGCTCGCATTATCTAGTTCCATTCACTGTGTGTACAGCAGGTAAAGGCTCATTCTCCTCAACCGTGGAACTTTCTCGGACAATCGAATTGTCATCTTGCCAGCGACAGTCTTACAAATTTCAACTTTGCTTTAACGCACAGCTGGTTTTTTCTTCAGTCCTTCAATACCGGATTTTATCCTCCAGTAAGTTTGATAAGCTCGGCAAATATTTGTTTTTTACTTCGTTTATTTCACGCTGGAAAGATTGACCGGGTCAAAAATGACCCGTTGGTAACTTTCCAAAATAAGTGAATATTCGATATCGGCAAGCTTTTAACTTCGTTTCGACCTTGCTGTTATGAATATCATTTTTTAATTTTGTCTTTTAGTTACAGAGAAATTCATTTTTGAAAAGTTACTAGATCATTTTGATCCAGACGGTCCTTCTAGTGTTAATATCGTTGCTTAGATGGTAATTTGGTTCATCATTTTCTCTAGAATTTGACTGTTTTTTTTTTAAATATTTAAAACGATCGTGTGAAAAAAGTGCCTCATTAGGATTAATCCTCTAAAGTGTGCGACAGACTAAATTTTTAACCACGCTGGCAAGAATTGTTATTTCGGCCGCATTATTGTAAAATTAAATTTACTAAATTAAGGTGGAAGATGCGTAAATAAAATGAAGCATTAAATTAGATGAAAGTAGAAGAAAAGGCTCCACCACCACAGTGCAAGCAAATTTTCAAAACGCCTATAGGCGCAAGTAACAGTGAAAGGGTTAAAGAACCGTAGAATCTCCTGGCAAAAGTGAATTGCCGATAAAAGATTTTATGCTGTTTGGTTATTCACATCGACGCGGCCACTTTCCCTTCTAGACTTAGGTTTCGTTAGTCGGAGAGAGTAAGACGATAGAAATAAGAAAAAAGAAAAAGAAGGAAAAATACGAGGATGAGAATCACTGACGAAGAAGTTTCTTTGTCCAACCGACGAGAAGTGAACGTGAAATGAGAAAAAGGAAACAGGAAAGTGGCGTGGTGTGTGT
>NW_017100254.1:4716376-4727654 GCF_001263275.1 Habropoda laboriosa | reverse complement strand
CGCCTAGCCTCGGCGTTGTGCTCTCGAACGAAGACGACACACGATTTTTGGCAGTCCTGCAGAGCTTTTCCCTCTTACCCACACCGTTCCCTCCCCCCTTGTGTATTCCCATGCGTTATACTGCCTCCACGAAACACCGGTGGCTACACTTCGAAAACGTTTCAGCCTGCATTTATATTTACGCATTAAACGCGTCGGGACCGGGCCTCCTTTTACGTTTTGCCTATACGTATGTAACGAATTACATCCGTTTCCGTCTTCCCTCATTTGAAATGGTAATGGAACTTCTAAATAGAAATTTTCAAATCCCGGGAACGACATCACTTGCGGACAAGTGATAACTGCACACGCGTCTCGTGTAATGTTCACGTTTCACGATCTTTTCTTCCCTTCTTTCTTTTTTAATTTGGGAAATTAATGGTAATCAGTTTAAGTTAGGTTAGGTTGTACAAAATGTTAATAGATTCGTGGAGAGAAATTGATCTGCTTCTTTCAATTTTAAAGATAAATCTTTTGGTGAAAGTAGAATTTACAGGTTAGGTTAGGTTAGGTGAATCCTTTGGTGAAAGTAGAATTTGCAGGTTAATGTGTTCTGGGGAAGAAGTTTTTGAATAATGTAAAAATTCGCTTAAACCGCGGGGAGAATTCTATTTTGGACTGTATTTGGAATACAGCGACAGTTCGATAAACTTCTGCGAATGCAGGAAGCCAACGTTCACGATAAGAATAACGTTTGCGCGTATAGTCGGTGGAAGAAATGTAGCGAGGTCGTAAGATCGATTCAGGTCTCAAAGTTTCGACAGAAACCTGAGAAGGTAGGTATTCGAAACCTTAGTCAGGGCCGTATAAGGTGTGCCTTAGCTTCGATTCAGTTCCAATCGAGAAATATAAAAATACACGCGTCTTGCTTTATACACGTTCGACAATTTTTTATTCATCTCCAAACCTTCCAAATTTTTCTACCTTCTATCGTTACTAATTTCTAAGTAAAATTTCACTCCAAATTTTTGTCGACGAAGAGAAGAACAATACAATTGACTTTTTCTTCCGATTCCTTTGGCTCTATCGTTAATAATTTTTAAGTAAACATTCTACTCTGATCTCAAACTCAGTAACGAGTAATCGCACCAAAATTCGTTCAGATGATGGAAAACAAATTTCACTGTGATCTGAAAATTCGTTCAGAATGACGGAAAGAAGATTTCTTCTTACGACTGTACCTATTTGGAGATTGGCAGCGAGAATTCGATGAACACACGTGCCCTTGTGAAATATCGCGACTTTAATGTTATAGAGCCGTGCCAGATCACAGACGTATAATCAGACAATTATGCTCATAATAATAGGCTGGAATTCTTAGTAACCGAGAGCGGCGTAGAGATTCACCCAGCGAGGGCCTATTTACCTACCGGTGCCTTATGGATGGGGCATTTGTGGTTGCTTAGCCGCAAAAACCGACGCGATGCACAGTTTCGCGGTGTCAACGTCCCTGGTTTTATTGTAACTCACGCTCCTCTCGTTCGCGTAAATACACACGTGAGAATAGCTTCAACTGGTTCCCTTTGAATGTGCCTGACACCCTGTGTTTTTCAAACGACGCAATTCCGTGTAATTTGATAATGCCGAATCTCTCTATGCTGTATACTACCCAGGATTATTTCCATAATTTCTAGGTAATTGAAGGCTGAAAGTGATTTTGTTATTATCCGCATTGTCTGTGCAGTTCGTTAACCCTTTTGTTGGCAACGAAAATATTCACGGTTGTTTCAAGCTTTAAAATTTGCAAACTTTTGCATAAATTTTTATTTCCGAAATGTATGTCGACGTAAAAATTCCAAAAATGGTATCTAAAGTGGGATTTACGATAGTTTCAGGAGAATATAAAAAATGATTAACTCTTGTGTGGGCAACCAAAATGTTCACGGTTTCAGGCTTTGAAATTTGCAACTTTTTGCATAAATTTTTATTTTCGAAACGTGTATCGACGTAAAAATTCCAAAAAATAATAATTTCACACGAATATAAAAAATTGTTAAAGAAAATATAGAAATGGGTACCCATTGATTGAATCGTTTCCTTTTGCATACGAGTACACAAGCAGTGACAATAATTTTGTTTTCCTCAAAGTTGCAACAATGTGAACAGTTAGGTTTCTTCATTGTGTACCTTGATCTAATCCTTACTCGCATGCGAAAGGTGAACACTGTGAATCGTTTTAGTCATTGTGCAAGTTCTTTCGCATAAAGAGTTGTTTCAGTTCCGTGTAACGTAAAAAATGGAACGTAATCTGAATCATAAATGATCCAAATGAAATTTCACTTGCATTTCTTCGAAACGAATTTTTATTTTTATTGAAAGAAGCGACTTAAAGAACAATTGTATACTGTAGAAGAGACTTTGATAAGAATCCCAGAATTTTTCAGATTTTTTGTAAGCCTGGATCAGTGAAAAAATTAGACTTAGATATAAACGACCTAGTTTATCTACAGAGTATGAAAAAATGTTTGCCTACAGTGGGTTAAGAAGGAAGGTATGTATGCTAAAGCATACAATTTTAATATAACACGTTAATCTGGTGAATTATAATCTTCGAAATCCCGTTTCAAAATTACAGTCACCTGCTTGTTTGGTAAACTGAGTTACTGCATGTGACTCCATGTTTAGATGTTTCGAAATCATAGTAAACGAGGGTAGTTATGTTACAAAACGTATCGAACGCGTGCGATCGATAGTTGGATGTTTGCAAGCTTGCATTAAAACGAAAGGTGAACATTTTCTCAACAGTTTTATCAAACAAACTCTAACCACCTCAAATACCTCGATTATTTTAAGAAATAAACCAAAGTATTACTTACAGAAGTAAGTAATTTCCTTTCGTTTATTTCCTGAAATAATAGAAATCTTTAAAGTTGACAGGGTTGGTGTAACAACTTGTATAATTGCAAACTGGTCGTATGCAAAAATAATTCCAGCTGAAAAACATGTTTACGTGTTTTTTTGCAATCATTTTAAATGCTAAATCTCCCTGAAAATGATTTCCGTATATTTTTCAATTGCGTGTTTATTTCCTTCTATTCCGTGAAATTCACTTCGATTTATGAGATGTTCGAGATCAGGTCGATTTGAAAATTAATGGAAATGTGCCAGTTTTGAATAAATACATTATTTAAACTATCAGAGTTCGTATCGCTGTTAGGAATATTCAAATAAAAAAAAAAAAGACGATAGAAAAAGAATTGTAGGATGCGGTAGATTGTTTCAAAGTAGCTGTTAAGAGTGAAATTTTCGAAAGAACCAAAATGAATCGATACCAATCCGTGCGGCAGTTCACATTGGAGCCATTAACGAAATTGCCCTTTACGCAAGGTTAACAAATTGAAAAATAAATATAAAGAAACAAGTATACCGCCCGGGGCAACGAATGTTCGCGGAAAACGATCACTAACCACCGTTTTTTAACACTGGATCTCTCGATCCGTATCTGCTATCTACCTGAATATTATCTACCACGAGTGGATTTTAGGAGAATAAAATACCATAGGCGAACAGTCTGCGTCATTAGCAGCGCCTCCGTGTTATTACGGGAAATTACGTGCATACATACGCGAGACCGCGGTATTCAAATACTTTATGATACATTTAAAATAGTTGTAAGCTGGCGCTTTTAATTACAGCCGTGTACGCGTTTTGCATACGAAATTGATTTTACCATTGTATATCGTGCGCGACGTGATTACTTCGCCAAGCTTTGTACTTCCCTTATGTAGGTCTTGGTCTTTTGTGTGATGTTCTCTTTTGCCGCGGACTGGCGAAGCAGTAAAGAACATGCGAGAAACAGATTAGCAAACGCAAGCCTGCAACGCCGGTAATACGGCATAATTTAATTGCTTTGTGAACAGCATTTCTAATTTCACGTGTACACAGAGTTTCTCTTCTTTTGACATGTTCATTTCGTTAAATTGAACGATATATAGTGAATTTAAGAAATTATTCTTTCAGTGAGTTTCTATTCCTAATGCAATATTATATTAGTTGTATTAATACAGTTTGTCTGCAGTACAATGATATAAATTTAATAATTGAGTAATAAAAAGAAAAGAAATGTATGGTTATGGAAACATAGGAGATAATCATACTCTTTGAAGGGCGTAGATAGCTGTAATTCGTAGCGTGACACAGGCGGGGTAGGCACATCGGGCGGTGGCTTGTCGACGAGTGTCACGGTACTGTTCTAAAACAGGGCCACTACGCATGCGCGATTCCCCTATCTGCTCGTTCTTGTCTCTCTGCGTCCCTCTGCTGTAATATTACTGTCGCTTCCCCCTCCATCCATCTTCGAGTATCCCCTCTTTCATCCTTTCTTAATCCCCGTGTGCCCTTCGCGCCAGTCGCGTCAGTTGCGTGAAAGCCTTCAACGGGGGAGGTGCTTCTCTGCACTTTCTGTGCATGGCACCCTCTCCTCTTATAATCACTGCCATTAGTAGTAATATATATATATGTATATATATATACATATACATATATAGATAAATAGAAATAGATATATACATGTGTATAATTGGAAAGTAAAGTAGAATATATACGCGATCACGATCTGTCAATTTAAATGTGATTCGTGAACCGTGACACAGAAATGCACAGATCAACGTGGTTCATGCTACCTAACAGATCGACGAAATAAAACGTGCTGCGGAAGGGGGTAACCGTAAATGTTCGTTCTCAGCAACTTAGAAGTGAGGTGAAGCTTTGTGGACCTATCATTGTGTCCGTTGTTACTAGTGCTCCGCTTCGTGCGGCACAGCGTCCGTTCGCATTTCTTCGTGTCGAACACAGTGTATCCACCACATCTCTCTCTCTCCCTGTCATCCTTTTCCTCTCTCCCTTTCTCCCTCTCCCTATCCCTCTCCCTCTCCCTCTCCCTCTTTGTCTCGTCACCTTTGGCTTCTGCATCAGCACGTTTACTGCTTGACGCATCCGACGGCCTTGTTCTCCTGTGTTCTACTCGCCTTCTTTTCTCGGTGTGCGTTAAGAGGATAGCGTAATATGTCGAGTGTGACGTCGCCGTGACCGAAAGCGACGTCTGGATTCAGTGCATGATTCAAACGAGGAAGTCGGTGAACTTGTGCATCGTGCCAGTGTGATATTCTCGTTCCATCGTTCCCCTCCCCGTTTCATCGAGAGCTTCTTACGAAGCGTGCACAGCCTTCCAGCGTACATACGGCGTCTTCCTGGCGCTGATTGAGATTTAAATTCCACAGACCTTGGGCGATTTAAATGGTAAGTGAACCGCTGGGCTGACTTGCTGCGTGCATTATTGTGTTCGTGGTTGGCACGCTTGTACATATACGTGAATAGGAAGCGTGCTTTCCTCGATGATACCGACCACAGTGTGCACACGGCGTTTGCTGCAAGATTGATTGTCGTGCGCGCGCGTACTCGCTCGCGCGCGTGCATATGTGCGAGCGTACGTGTTTGCGTGTGTTTGCTGCGTGTGTTTAACGGTGCATCGCGAGGCCGCCTGGCTGTGATCAACAGACGACATATCGGCCTGGTTTTACGCTCGAATTAGGAGGCCGAGCATGAAATTTTTGTCGAGTGGCACGATCGATGCTTCGGGGACACTTTCGTATACGCCCTCGACTCGTCCTTTGACCCTTAAACGAGCAAGCGCCGTATGTATCAAACGCAGAATACCTTCTTTTCTCTATTTATTGTTTTTCTCCATCGTTTTGAATAACCTAGTTTTCGAGGTGAACCAAAATTGAAACGAAAGATATTTACATAAAATTTCGAGTATCTTTTATTAAATTTAATAAGTTAATAATATCGTCAGAAATAGTAATATTCGAATATTTCACAAATTTCTGTATCTCATAAATAATTACTATTCAGAATTAGTCAGGCTTCTTCCCTGTCACCTTGACCCGCATAACTGCTTCTCACAGTTGTTGAATTACTTACCGATAGCCGGTATATTCTGTGGAATGCAACTAAAAAAATTCTACTAGGAAACAATAAGTCGAACGATATTTGTGTATCTGGTCACGTATTTACAAGACATATCGAGTGTCGCGTACTTCATTGTTCCAGAGACCTTGACGGAACCTTGATTCGCGTTGAAAGTAAAGTCTCTCCCTAGCGAAGCATAATTCGAAATCGAAGTTTGCTGGATCCGTAAAATGGCGTGTGGCGCGTGTTACAGGAGACCAGCGAACGTGGAAACAATAACAGCCCGTATTAATCAACCATAGTCTGAGTAGGTCAATGCAACAAGTCGCGTAAATGCCAAGCTTGATGATGATAATGCGTGAAAGGTTGAAGAACACCGGTGTGCCGGTAACTGCTATTCAATGTGAATCGTTAACAAGTGAAAAACTAGGTCGCTGTATGCGTGTAAATGCGCTTTATTACTGTGTACACACACACACACATAAATAAAAGAAACCATACCAAGTTCCACTAGGTCGATGAATTACAACTAATTATCTGATTACAATAATGGGATGTAATTGGTCCTTGCTTTATCGTTATTTTTATTTGTTCACTTTTCTCTAAGTATAGAAAATTGAGATTAATTATAGTGCCAACGTAAAGAAAAGAAATTATCTAGAATTGCACACAAATACTTTGCGCTTTAGATTGTTGAGAATGCAATAACCGTTAAAAATACACAACTATTGGAATATTTGAAGATATAGCAATTAAAATCTCTATTGTATAATTTTTTTATTTTATTAATTTTCATAATTCTACGGTCATTCCTGTGTAAATTCTTCTCACCATTTCCTTGTTCGCTTTATTTATCTTCTTCGCAGCTTCTTTATCTTTTCTGTTGCTGATAAGTCTGACATAGGGAAAAGTTCAACCCGCTTGGTAATATCAGAGGGAAATGAAATGCGACGAACTTGAAGTCGAGAAATGACAACACTTTTTCCATCGCATTCGAATTACCCGCGTTTACGACACAAAGCGGGCGAGCATTTATGGTTATTACCGCGCCCTTAAAAATGTTCCAGGGACTTCTCAATCGTGGTTGCGACTGAATCAAATATACATACAATTATTTAGATTAATTCCTGTAAGATTGCATTTCATCTCCTTTTACTTCAAATAGATTTCATTGTGATTTCGAGCTGCTGTAATTTCGTTATTAAATTTTGATGAAAAGTGAGGTTATGGTATCACCGATTCTAAATAATCCAACTTTCAACGAATCATAATTGTTCAAAAGATCTGTGTTGTAAGAATGTTGGCAAGAAAGAAGGGAAACAGGTGTAAATTCGAAATTCAATTTGTTAAGAAAGAAGTGTCAAATATTTCCCTGCGGGGACACCGGTTGTTGCTGCTTGCGGATCGACTGTTTTGTCCCTCTGTGGTGTTGATACGCATATCTCTGCATGTGTATCGCGTACACTTGCCTGCATACACGTTCACCTTGTGTTTACGTTGCCTACGTACGAGCGTCCCTAGCGTTGAGCGAAAGAGGTGTCGAGTTTCAAAGCAGAGCAAGTCACCGCGACTCACGCTACACAAAACACACACACATGTTCACATTGTACGTATGGTACGTACTATACATAGAGGAAGCGAGAAATGTAACGTGCACGAGGGCTGAGTTGCTATCCGCGTGTAGACCGGATGGATGAAAAATGCTTGAAAAGTAATAACGCGATGTAGGAAATAGAGGAAGTAGAACGTGTCTCCTCAGGATTAAAAGTGGTCTCCAAAGGCACGGTTAGGCATAGAAATGCACGATGAGAAAAGAACTGGCGACAGTGAAGCTCGGATTTTTTTGCAGTATTGCGTGGCACGGTTTAAAAAGCGCGGTTTAATTGGAGCAAGGAACAAGCGAGTTTATAGGGTACGGTTTCGTGAGCAGCGCGAATGTTTGTTGAAGATACGACTAGGCATAGATATCTGTTCCGGAAGGATGTGCAGGAAGTTTTAGCTTTTACCAAGAAAAAAGGTTACGTTTCTAGAGACTTTTGGTTTGAAGAAGTATAGCGTGTTGTGAAAAATATTTCTAACCTTAGGAACGATTTGCTTTGGAAAATTTTAAAAATCGTTCCTTTGTTCTCGATAGAAAATCGTGTATAATGTTAAAGGTGTATTTTTTCGAAATTTATCAGGATTAAAGTAACACGTTCAATCTGTACTATTGTAAAATGTGAAAGTACTACTTGCAGCGAAATTTATATTTCTGAATGTTCTATTTGAAGGTAACTGTGTTATTAACCCTCAAATGGTAAGGAGGGTTTTAAGGTTAGGTTCGGTTAGATGAGGTCGGATTTGATCCCAGCCTCTTTTTTGCTATTTTTAAACGGGGAAAAGCAAAGTTATGACCTCGAACTTGTATTATTATGTATTTATATAATAAGCAACAATAATAATAAAATATTTTTTAGCCAATTATATCAGTTTCAATTGTACGAAAAGTTTACTAAATAATAAGCAAATATTTTTTCAGTGATTATATCGGTCAAAATCGTATTACAATAAGATTGGACACTAACATAACCTAAAAAAAGTTCTCAAAAAATTACAATATGTTTGAGAAACTCTATAGGAACTCTAGAAATACACGATACAAATACAAAATACAATTTTCTTGTGTCTTTGAGAGAAATAGAGCGGGAACAACACGAAAAGAACTGTAGCTGGGTCAGACCTAACCGTTATAGGATTAAAATTAAAGAAAAACACGGTATTCTCAAAAAAAAACGTATTGTTAACAAGTCCTAAAAATATTTCTCCAAAGATTCCAGCAGTTCCGTGATAAAAGAACGCGTGCTACCCAATTATCGGAGCAATAAGTTCCCGAAGGAACATAATAGCAGGGCTGATTTTTATGAGTGACGTGTAATGTCAGGGTTGTTTCGTTGAAAGACTATTTTTGACGTCTTTCGAGTACGCGTTCTCTATGTCGAAAGAGTAGCAGAAAGAAATTCAATTCTCCTTTTTCGTCGTCTTTTTTTTTTTTTTTTATCTCCCCGCTACATCCAAGAAATTCTGGACAATAAGGCAGAAAAGGGAGGAGTATAAGCGAGTCAGCGTAGAATTTAAATTCTTGATCTCACGGTCACTGACCATGGCATTCAGGCAATGCCACAGTGTTGTTCAACGAGTTGAAGATCAGTGCCCCCTGCTTCCCGGGCCGAGTTCGATGAAAGATCCAACGATCAATGAGTCACTTATGTATTCATACCAGAAAAGGAGACGTTGTAAAATTTCATTATTCCGATGAACAGTATGCGGCCTATAATCAGCCTGGTTATTCCAGAAGCAAAATGTTACTTTGTCGTAGGGAAAAAATCGACGAAACTTTATCACTTCGAGTATGGTTCCCCTTTGAAAAGACGTAATTAAACGTAAATTCGAAATCGCGGATTTCTGTTTAACGTAGAAACCGAATAAAACACCTCGTTATACCGCGATCATTTATTTTCGACAGGCAAGATTAATCGATATTGCACGAGCAATTAAACGTAAATTACAAATCGTGTTATGCGTGTGCCACTTTGGTAGCAAAATTATGCCGATTTTCGATAAAAGAAATCGTACGAACGTTGATTGGTGGCATGCAGGTGATTAAACCCCGGTTCTCAAATAAGATATTTGTAATACAGGAACCATAAACCCGGTGTTAATTCCCGGTAGAATTAGTGCGTATAATCGTTCAGTTGATAATCTGATTACACTGTTATTGGATTGCATCGAGCAATTACGTTGGCAAACTGCAGCACGATGCACAGGAAATAATTAAAGCTGATCGATCTGTTAAGACAGATTGGGATAAAAAGAATATTGATCAATATTTTCGAGAAACTTTCGTGGATTGTGCTGGATATTTAATACATTTTATCGTTGTTGATGAAATGTACACACGTGCTCGGTTAAATTTGATTGGTAACGAGTTCGGGCTCGGGTATTCGAATTTAACCGAGCAGGATACCGTTTCTGATTCGAGGAAATGACTCTCGAAATTGACACTGGCGTCGTGCGCAGGTGGAAATTGAAAGAAATTGCGATGAATCGCATTCAAATGTTAAAAATTGAAATTTCTTTAATTATTATACAAAAGTTAAAATTTCTGGTATTAAATTGCGGCGCAAGAAATATGTGTCAAATATTTGTTTTCTTTTCGAAACTACATTATTTGTACTTGGAAACTCTCCGTTGTAAATAAATTCTTGTAAACATTTCGCGAATTTTCTATCATAAAAGTATTCGGCCAAAAAGTATCGGTACTATTACGTTTTTCCTAACAGAGATTGATAAACTGTATAATCTTGTTTCATGAAACTTCATACATCTAACAAGTTCCGCATGATTCATCAGCTAGTAGTTTTTCTCGGAAAAAATTATTCACATTCTCGAGTTTATGGTAATCTGTGGGAGAGTGATTCAGTGATTCGACGATTAAAGTGGATGATAGAGAGTTTCGTGTAAATCAATTGCTATACTATTTCCACAGCCTCCGTTACGTTCGCGTAGTTTTGCGTTATCATGGAGCGAAATTAGCCTTACGGAATTCACTGAAGTTAAAGTGTCATTTTTGAACTTTTCAACTTTACATTGTCAATTTTTCATCAAGTGACAATCGATGGTCACTTTCGATAAAACATCGAGTATTCTTAACCTCTTCAGGGACACCGACACATATGCGTACCTTTAGTATTTGCGATAGAGAAAATATGAAAAACACAATCTCCCGAAATCTCGAAAAATCTCCCAAGGAAAGTAGTCTGATTGCTGTCGATTTAACATGAATGTCCGGGCGTACCGACGACCGAACAATACATCGGCCTTTTCCATAGAAACAGTGTTTGTAAAGAGAAGTCTTAGCCGGCATGGCCCGTCAAAATTTCGAAGATTCTAAACCCAGACACCTCATGCGCCAAGACCATAAAACAGACCCTAGACACCTATGTACACAGAAATATAACAAATCTGTGTAACAATTTCCCCACTTCCACACCATCAGACAGACACCCCTCAAGCATCCCGAAGAAACCAATCACCACACACTTCCACCACCTCCTCCACATTCACCCCACCAATCGCAACACACATCTAGTTAATAAAAGAGCGAACATAGTCGCTAGAAGAAAAGAACTAGTTTAGCTTTCGAAGCGCACACAATATAACACACTGGACTTTAGTGGAGCTCTCCGGACATTAGTTCATCGGGAGAGAGCGACGCGAAATATATATTGTAATATTTTGGGCCGCATCAATGAATATAAATGTGAAAAAAATCGTCCCTGTTAATTAAAAT
>NW_017100254.1:4688274-4716361 GCF_001263275.1 Habropoda laboriosa | reverse complement strand
AAAAAAAAAAAAAAAATTTTTAAGAATTTCTCAAATATTCCCGAGAAGACATTTATCGGACAGTGACCGCATCGCGGTTGCGTTCTCAGCGACGCGATAAAAAAGCCCGGCGTACGCGTAAGGAATAGGGACAATTTGGTCGTTTTGCAAGGCAAACACCTCGCGACAATCCCAGGAGAGTAATTTGCACGCGAAACTAGTTTTCCAGCACACATTCGAATAACACGTTCGTACGTAAAGCAGCGAACAGAGAGAGGGAGGGGGAGAGGTGTGTTCGTACGCACAGTTAGGCACAAGTACGCGTATCTCTGTCAGAGAGGAGGCAGAGCCTGATGATACAGGTACTAGAGAGTAGGTCGTTGAACCTAGGTTCCTCTTGTATACACTCCACCACTGTCTTCCGGCCGTTTTCGTTTCAGTTTCTTGCAGTAGGAAGCTGGCTGGAATCTAAATGCGACGAACAAGCCGCAACAGCTTTGAGCTCTATACTAGGAGACAAGAATAGAGATTTGTTTTTTGTCGATTAATAATATCGTAGATTGGTAAAAAATTTAACGATGGGAATTAATCTTGCGTTATTATCCCGATTAATAATATAGTTTACCTGACAGTTTTTTCTTGAAATTCGATGTTTTTGCTCGTTTACAATGTGAACTTTTTACTGGAGTTGCAATGATGGATTAGATGTTTGGAGTGTAAGGAGGTAAATGTTTTATTCTGTCATAGTAATTATAATTTAAAGTAACAGTTATAATCATTTTATACTTGTAACAATGATATACCAAAGTCGAATTATTATTTTATTATAATTACTGTAACCAGTGTTTATTAAAGAATAGCATGAACAGTATTCGTGGAGAACAAAAGCAAAAGGAGAGATTGCAGAAAATGTTTGAAACTGAAAATATTCCTCGTAAAATTAAAATTACCAAATATTTCGTCCTAAGTATACATATGGTTCTGCGAGTTATCGATTTCCGGCATGTTCGTGGAATTCTGTTTGAAGTTAGTCACCAACTACAGTTAGTTTCCTGCCCAGCCATCCTGCTTGATCAAGGCGGTGCACACCTTGTCGGCTTGGATGCGTCTCTTGTGTGTGCACCTTCTTTTTTACTTGTATCTTGAGTTCCCCTTCTACCTAGCGTCTAGCCACGGTCTATACTCTAATCGAGGGACTGGAACAGCGAAAAAGAAACACGATTCATTCAAGAAGTTTCATTCACATCGGAACGTAACATCTCTTTTAAATTCTCCTCTTGGTTAAATTGTTACCCACAAGTTCCTTCATTCATCTTAACGAACTTGTAACATCCGATAAAGTACACTGCCAACGAAAATATACAGCAGCTCGCTAAGAGCACACGCACCCAAGTACCTGAAATGATTAAAATCCACGACAATTAGTGAGAGCTATTTTTACCGGAGGCGCAAGCTGCGCTTGTCAGCCGCAACGGTGACCGTTCAGATTTCAATTAAACACCCAGATGGACATCTCCCTTTACTTCGCTTCCAGTGAAACGGACGTGCAACGGCGCATGCGCACCGCGGCTCTTCCTTTACCCCCCACTCTTCGTATATAAACGTACTAAAACGGCCGAGCGAGCGAGGGAGCGAGAGAATGTTTATAGGAAGCTCAGGGGTAGCAGCCGAGCATTTGCCGTTAAATCACGACTCGAAACGAAAACAATACTTGGAGAGAAGAGTTGGGTGGTGTGGCTGTGTCGTGGGATACGGCAAAGCCGCGGAACGACCCTGAGAGTTCACTAGCTTCCCCGGATCGTTGTGAACGCCAACTCTTCCTCTCTTTCTTTCTCTCGATCCCTATGCGGAGACGTAGCCGGGTGACTGTGCACGCGTGTGCGTTGCATGTCAGGGCTGGCGAGCCCCGGAGGAACGGTCCTTTCTCGGCACCGAAAACTGGTTCCGTATGCTTTCGTGCACTACATCGAGACCGCTCCAACCGTGCACATGCCTGTACCGGGACTCTATCTGTCCCAGAGAGAGGAGAGCATAGAGGCTCGGGAGAGACGAATTGGCTGGTCGGTCAGTCGTCGAATCGCGGCCTAGAGGGCGCGCCGTTAGAGACGGTTTAGGAGTGAGTTTTCGTGTTGAGGCGGCTCACCTCTCCCCTTACTCTTTCCACCGTTCATCGCGCTCTACCGCTACCTCTCCTCACCTCTTTCCGAGCCCCCACCCCCGCTTCTCTCTCTGTCTTTCTATTTCTCTCGCTCTCTTTTGCTTTCTCTGCCGATATCTCCTACTCTCTCCCTTTCTCTCGTTGGTTTTTCTCTTTCTCTGTCGGACCAACTAGCGTGGGCCCGCAGGAGTGACCCTGAAAGTTCAACAGCCCTCCCTCGAATGGCGCCCCTAACCGCCCTCCCACCCTCGTACCTCTTCCCGTGTCCCTTCCCTTTGTGTTGTGCATTGAAACCTAACTTCGCTTAGGCGGCCGCGGTTACCTCCGCAGCCACCGACACGCCGTTTTCTCTGCTCCACGGACTTCTCTCCATTTCTTTTGCTCTTACTTCCTTTCTTCCTTCCTTCCTTTCTTCCTTCCTTCCTTCCTTCCTTCCTTCCTTCCTTCCTTCCTTCCTTCCTTCCTTCTTTCCTCCTTTCTTCCTTTCTACCCTTCCTTCCTTCTCGTCTCGTCGCGCTCCTTTTCTCTTCTGTTTTTCCCTCTCTCCCGCCCTTCTCACGTTTATTTCCCCTTTCTCCCTAGCCTCGTAGTACCTCGTGTCTAAGATATACCCAACCACGGTCGGCTTTTGCCAGCCGGCAGGCAAGGCACGACCGTGTTCTAAGGCTAAGGACCTTCTCGCTTGGACTTGATTGCTCGTACATCACGGACCAGCCTTTTTTATGCGAAACTTTGAGAAATCAACAGTCTCTGTTTTCCCAGCTTCTCGTGCAATGTACGCGTTATTTTTTACGTTTTCATGCGTACGATTTGTTTTGGGAAGAAAAATTCAGTTAGGTTAGACGAAGGTGTACTTATGTAACTGAAATTTGGAGAGTTTTTTAGGGCAGAGTCTTTGTTTGGAGAATAAAAGAGACGAGGATTTAGGTGTTCGTTTTCAGTTGAAACCTTCTAATTATTCCCAACTTTTATGTAAAATTCCATTTTTTTTACATTGGTGTACCAGGAAAGCAAGCTTTTTAGTTTGTATTCAGTTTCGTTTGGTCTAATTTCATCGAGAGAATTTATTTCATTTGAATTTCTAAACTTTGTTTCCATCTGGATGAAATTTTGCTTTCGCTTTTTACATAGAAATTTTTCTTCTGATTTATTTTTATTTACCCGAGAACAGTATAGATTATTCTACGATTTTTTATTATTATATTTTGTTGCGCAGTCGATTAATGTTTCTGCACAAAAGTCGGACAAATATTTATGCGTCAATTGAATTCGAATAAAGAAATATATCTCCGTTTGCAAATTTCTTTCCCTCTTCTCAGTTTATTAATTTATACCACGGGCACATTTGTTTTTCGTTGAATGTAACTTCCTTTTCCTGTTTCCCTTGAATTGAAAGCGACGGAAATCGATACATTCTCCCGCGTTGTACTGTCTTTCAATGCTGCACGAGCGTGTGCTATGTAATTCAACGTAACTTCGGAAAGGTAAATTGCGGTATGGATGACTTGTGCCCGGATGCGTTGCGTAAGTTCCGTTTAAAGGCTTAAACCTTGACCATAAGATCGTCCAATTGTGTAGCAGTATTTTTTGCTGGTTCAACACAGCGCAGCTGCTTACTTTTTTTTCTCTCTCTCTGCTTGTTACATTTCGAATGTCCTTTGTTTTCACGTGTATACTGACATTTGAATCGCCACGATTGCACCCGCATGTTACTTCCGGATTGTAAACAATGTCCAGCAGATATGTAATGCGTGTCACTGTGTTTCTTTGCAAGCCTCGTTTTCATGACGCAACGATCGTTGAAAATAATTCCTTCTTTCTTGTGATGCAATAAAAATATTATTTAATTTTTTAATATTGTTTTCCGTTGCCTTTTTTTAACTTGTATTGAAAACTCTCACGCATCGGTTAAAAATCAGTGAATTATAGTAATGGAATCCGAAGAACTGGTAGCCATTATGTTAGCTCGTTTCTATTTTAACGTTTCTGCATTAGAAAACGTTTATTTGTGTCAAGGGCGAATAAGTATGGTAACTTTCTAACTGCTCGTAGCGCAGTCTTTTAACAGATTGCAAAAATAGCAATTTTCAATACGCTGCATGCGTGTGCGCTTTAAGGTCACGCTTTCGTGCACCTTGTTCGTAGCGGAATAAATATCGAGACGAAGGAGACGTTGATTGATTAAATGGGTGGTCCAATGCTGTCAAATTAACGATATCTTAATAACACGTTTAATCAGAACTGTTAATAAATTTGTCAAACCACGTTTCGTTTGCACACGTTTTGTTGTTTTACACGAACGTCTACTCGACAGCTCCTCATTATTTGGGTCATGTAGCTTTCAGCTGCAGCATTTATTAGGTCAACTTGTTGTGCATGAGACTGCTTGTTTTGCTGGTTGTGTAATTATTTATTAAGGAAATGCACCTTTTTTTCTTCTTTTCTTTTTTATTTGTTACAAGTGCTTGAATAGTTAACATAGCTTTTTTGGTAACATTTAAAAAAAAAGAAAATTCTGGCCAGTGATACGTGCTTTCTAGTTTTTTTTTTTTGGGGTATCTTTTTGAACGATATACATATACATTTAGAAGATTTATGACATCTTTAGCGACATTTTTATTCCGGAAGTTCTATATTCCGAAATTTCTTCTTTCCAAATTTTTTCCAAAATGTAATTTTTTCCCGCGCTATTCTTGCCAGGTATCATATTAACCGCAAGTTCGTTACCATTCCCTTCATATTTAATTTTTTCATTATAATTTTTTAACGAAGCTTCGAACTACCTATGTAGGGTTTAGCATTATTACGAAACATTGGAGAAAAGAGTCTTAAAATAAAATTGGCGGTGTGGCTTCTTTATTTAGCTGGATAGCCATTGAGTAAGGTCACGGCTAGAGCTGTATCGACTTGCTATTTTTTTCCATGTTAAATTGTTCTCGTACGTGAAAAATGCACGCTATTGCAGGAGGTCGAATCAACCGCAAGAAAGCAATGTTTGCCGTTGGTGTTAAATCAGATCTTGTCCGTGATCGTGGGAAATGCCGCAAGGTGTGGTGAGAATAAAAGGATCAACCACCTGGAGAAAAGTGGAGTAATTCGTATCCGGAAGCGAAAGTCCTTTCGCTCGAACGACCAAAAACGTGTGTGTCACTATTCGACGTTATAATTACCGGTTGTTGATCTTTTTTTTTTTTTTTGCTTACTGCATTAATTTATTTTTTTTTTTTTTTGCAATTGAAGAATTGTACAATAAACAATCGAAGTTCGAACGTCGATGAACAACAACTCGGATTATATGCATTTAAGAACAATACACCTGCCTATTTCCATTATTCGAATATGAATAAAATCACATTTACGTATTCATGGTTGTTGGAATTTGCATTGACTTGTTCATATTGTTCGAGTGAAATTATGATGCTCATATTGATCCCTGTGAGATATTATTTATGCGGACAGTAAATTAATTCATACTCGCTAATTTGCTATTTCAGTTAGTGATTATATGTTAAAAAGAATACAAAGAGACCGTCTATGAAATATTAACATACTATGTGTCCTACAGTTGTAATATTATTTTCACGGAGTAACGAAATTATTTTAATTTTTGAAAAAATATAGGTACTTCATTCAACGATGAATTATTCTTGTAGGCGATCCTTTAATTACCTCGAATTACGTACTTTTTACTCTTACGGGTATTTAAATCAGGTGTGACCAACCGGCTGCCCGCCGGGCCGCACGAAGCCTTGAAGGAAAACCATCGACGTTGACTTCGAAACTCGATATTCATGCCAAGAAGGTTTTATTGTATACCTGGTGGGATATAATATAAAGGGCGTGGTGTATTATGAGTTGCTGGATCTTGGTCAAACAGTTACTGTAGAACGCTATCAGCAACTCATCTGTTTGAGCGATGAATTGGAGCGAAAGAACCAGACAAGTTATTTTACAGCATGTTAGCCCTGAGCGACGTATCGCAAAAGGGACGAAGGACATCGTTTATTCTTAGAACTGGGTAATTCTTTCTCCTGTAACGTATTCACTAGACCTAACCCCATCGGATTGCCACCTGTTTCGGTTCCTCCAACATCACCTGGCTTATACTCGTTTGAAGGCAGTGGAAGAAGTCCGACAGAGTCTTCGCGACTTCGTCCACTCAAAACCACTATCTTTCTCTTTTGAAAAAGAAATTCATCAGTTGCCCTGAAAAATAAAATATTCGATTCGATACCACTATCCTTTTCTTTAGAAATGAAATTCGTTAGTTACCTCGATAAATGGGGAAAGTAAAGATTAAGCCTCGGATAAAAAAGCTTTATTTCATATTTTTCATTTATTCTCGCATAAGAAATCACCCCTTAACCTCTTCTACGATACTTTCAGCCTGCATAACCTCCAAAATAACATAAAATAAAATAAACAATATCTCGTGCCATTACACCTGAAAAATCTGTCTATAATTTCGAACAAAACGAGCTCGATCAATATTAGTTAACAAGGTAATTGCGCCCAGCGCGCTCACATTAATCCCGAGTTTCTTGCTGTCACGCGCGCGTTACCCTCCCAAATTCCGCATCAATGTGTCTCTCTCTCTCTCCCTCCCCCGAAAAAGGAGCCGCCGTGCCGGTGAATGCGCTTCCTGTTTCGCTTGGCTCCTGTTGTCAGCTGATGATTACAGCTAACACGCGTTATCTCTGTATTCATACGTACGGTGCGTATATACGTACTTGAAGGCCTCGTCCTTCATACACAGTCATGCGGCACGCGTTCGCACGTGCACCAACACACGTTGTCGAACGGTAGCCAGGCGGCGGACGACACGCTGGTGGGGGGTGAATGGGTAGGAGAGCTCAGTTGGAAAAGGAAAGGGTGAAGAGCGAGGTTATGGTCGCTGTGGCGGTAGGGTGCGGGGGGAGGGGATACATTGCCGCATTCTACGAATGTTATACATGCAACGCTCGTTGGAGCTTCGTTGTGCGCTCGATGCTGCTGCTGCTGCTGCCTCGTAATCAGCGTTTACGTCACCTCGATGTGTGTGACGTTGGTGTGTCGAGCGTGTGCAACCGTGTATGTCACTTTGCTCTTCCCTTTCGCTTTGTTTCTCTCTGTCTCCCTCTCTCGCTTTTTCTTTTTTCCGGTTGTCTTTTTTTCTCCGCCATAGCTCTTCCTTGTTTCTCACGTAGGCTGCTGCAGGTTCACGCGTATGCGCACCTCCGCGACGCTTGCCTGCCGCGCGTACGAATTCTAAGGCGCATGTGCACTGCGCACACGTGCGTTCGTCGTAATTTTAAGTACCTGACGCGATTAAAGAAATATGGTTATTAAAAGAAATGTTGAAGAATTTGTGTTGTTTTTTGAGTGTTTTAAGCGAATGCAAGGTAGGATGATGTGTTCCGAAGTTTTTTGAGGGGACACTGTTAGTTAAATAGGAAGTGATTGTTGCGACGTTGTTCTGTGTTTTGCTGCGAGACGAAATCGTCGTGAGGTAATGCTAGTTGAGAACAAAATATTTTTTAACGTGAAATATTTTAACGTGATTACGTTTCTATACGAAATTGTAGATAAATCGGTGTATTCTACGACACGCACGTTATTATTCTTTGTAATAATGCATAGGAAGGTTTTGCGTTTGAGGTTACAAACATCGAAAAAATTTTTAGACGTAAAAGTGTGCAAGTCATGTTTATAATCCTTTTTTTCTCATTGTAAAGATTTTTAAAGAAGATAGAAGAAATTCTCAGATGCTTTAAATGTACTTATACGCAATTCGTAGAATTTAGAACGCGAGAATCCTTTGCGAATAGAATTCGAAGGCTTTTAGTAAGTTGGCACACGTGCCTTTATTCAAATGGCGAACGCTGATTAATGGAATTGTTGTGTTCAATAAATGAAATACTTCTGTAAGTGTAAACCAAACAAATATCGAGCAGAATAGGTATTTTTTATATTTCAAAATTAAAATATAATAGCAGTAGATGATAAAATAATTGTTTCTCTTTATTTCGAATCTTTTTTAAAAAATCGTGTTTCATAGAAACAGAGCGTTATATTGAAATCTACATTTATAGGATGTATTACTTTACACTGTTATCTATCATCACACTGCGTAGCTTTATCGAACATATAGGGTGAATCATTAAATGCCAAACATATATTTGTCACGTATAACCATATGAGAAAATTCCTTGGTGCTAAATATAGGAACGGTGTATTACAACTTGCATTTCGATAAAAAATAATACCTCAGTGGTTGTTTCATCACCACTCACATCTCTTTATACTGAGATAAGCGTTTACGTCATTTCTATATAGTAAATTAATATAATTCTTAAGTCTTGTTTCTATTCAAAAGCAATAAACACGAACAATTTTAATATCATCTAAAAAAAAAAGGTGTTATTAACACATTGAGACTAGAATTGTGCATTATTCGAACGAAGTTTTCGAAAAATCTTCAAATAATCTTTCATGGGAATAACCGATGACTCATTATCTCCAGTAAAATGAAACACTGTACAGGGTGTTTCAGTTAAGACAAACACCTACATATCTTCTTTATTTTTAACGGTGTCGGAAATGTTTCAAACGCAGTTTGAATGGTTTTAAAAGCGGAGTACCATTAATAGACATTTAGATGTTCGGTCGGAGCTAAAACACCCTGTATACGTCATCAATGGTCCACCGCTATCTCGAGTGGGATTCCCCTTACCACGTGGTACCCTTCGCATTCTTACTTATGTATGTAAAACGATATCACTTATTTGTGATGCTTATTCTTCGTGAAGTTTTTTCGAATAACGAATATAAAGTCCCAGAATTTATTCGTAAATAACGAATAACGATTTTATTCGGGAAAAAACCTTAGTCACGAAAAAACCCTAGAACTTCATATCCTAACTATTTTATTTTATATCTCTAATTTTGCACGTATCAAATTTCTACGAATTATCTCCATTTTATCCTTCCTTTTCGACTATACATCACCACTTTACCAACACCGTACATAACCAAGCTAAAAATCGAATCGTTCCTTCTCAACTGTAAAACCAACGAGACCGCTAAAGAATCGATCCCCGTCGAATCGAAAACTGAAAAATTAAACGACTCACTGTACATACGTACACACGTTCGTGTACATGCATACTGTCGCACGTTATTAATGGCCACGATAATTCCGCATTACATAACGTGATGTATCATGTACACGGAAGTCGTGAGGCAATAATTAATCGTTAAAAGATAGTGTAAATTGAAGGCGTACACGGCGGGCTAGCACAGCGTGCAGATGCGTGGATCTTTATCTGTTGGGGCTCTTTACGCGTCGGGATAGTTTAATGCGTTCGCAGCGCGAAAGAAAGGCTTGTGCATAACGATAAGCCTTGGACCGAGCGAACGCGCGCTAGCTCACAGTCTGGGCTGGTCGCGATAGCAGACATTTTTCTTCGACTAATGGCAACTATTCATTCTCCGTGGCTCGTGTAAGTATTCACGCTCTCTCTCTCCTGTTGCATCCGTGCAACCAACACCTTGCTGGTTCCGCTCGCGGAAAAAGGAAACGATACTGTGTGCGCTAGCCCGATGTCGTCGTCGTGGCTACTGCTGGCTGCAGCATCGTACCTTTAATACCGGCTCTGTAACGAAACGATACCAGTGAACGTTCGCGTGATTCCTCGTCCGCGCTTTTTTGCAAACCGGTTCACCATTTGAAGTCTGCATACGTGTATTTGGTCGGAGAGGTCGTAGAGATGTATACGTGTGAGCTAAGATTCTTCTAATTGGAAGCTGGAGGAATTTAAATAGCAATAAAGTAACTTTCTCAGTATTATACATGTGAGGTCGAACATTTTACAGTTTCGGTTTTTAAATTTTAATTTATAGAATTAATCAGCGAGGATGAGTTATCTTGACAATGTCTCTCCTTGTATTTCCCTTGGTTTTTATTTTTCTGTTATATTTTTGTTAGAAAAAGTTAGAAAAGTAGGTAAATTTCTTTTTTTTTTTTTTTTTGGTTCAATGGCATTTAATCGAAATATGCTTCAGGTACAAACAGGTGTCGGTTGATGAATTAAAGCTGACCTTTGAACGAGTTGAAAGTTTTAATTAACTCTTCTGAAGTATTTTTAGAAGATTATAGATGAAAATGGGCGCGCTTGGAGGGAATTTTTACGATTGAAATACCTTCAGCCTTGAAGTATGACATTATCTAGAATACAGGATCGTTAAATTCTATTTTTACATGCTTACGTTAATCTAAATGTTACTGAATTTCAAAAAAGTTTGACACAGAAGAGCAGGAAGAGCGAAATTTGAAAAAAGCAGACAGTTATTGCAACGAATAAAAGTTCTACTGTAATACTAGAAAATGGCGGTAAGTTTGATTGTGTACCGCGCCTTTTTAAAATACAAAAATACTGTACACCCGAGCCTCGTGGAAATTTCTCGATTCGAACAGCGCGTACACGCGATTTCAATAGATAATAAAACGCGAATAGCAATGGGAACGCGACGACCCCGTTCCTCTCGATCTTCGAACGTTCTTTGAACTCTGTTCGCATCGCGCGAACGAGGATCATCGCGCTCAGGTAAGGTTAGGATTGTTGACGACCCGATCAATCGGTCCTATTTTTATCTTAACACACGGAACACGAGCGTACGAGGGGGGATTTAAACGAAGCGTGGCGTTTTCCACTGGAGGGCCCGTCCTTATAATCGTCCGATTGCAGAGAGGCGCGACCACAGGGTATATAGCTGTTAAAGTCGTTAAACGTTAATTGGCAATCAGGAGCCAGGAGATTGCCACCTGCGCGCGGACATCGTTGCTGTCGGCGAGTGCCGCGTATGAATGTAAATTTGTAGATCGTTGAGACCGCCGCACAGCTGATCCACGTCGCTCCTTTTAAATTAATCCGAGCACAGTCTCCACACACCAACGTTGCATTCTTTTCATTCTCCTTTTTTCTTTTCTTAGCTCTTGGTCATTTCTTTCGAGCGTCACGCTCGAAATATTGCTGCGCCGA
This sequence comes from Habropoda laboriosa, assembly GCF_001263275.1. Lineage (NCBI taxonomy): Eukaryota > Metazoa > Arthropoda > Insecta > Hymenoptera > Apidae > Habropoda > Habropoda laboriosa. The sequence continues at coordinate 4,705,204 of NW_017100254.1, read as the reverse complement.
TTGACCGGTGATAATTAATAAATGAGTCGAGCGCGGAAGTGTTATTGATTCGAACGAAGCGTTTCGATCGAAGGTGCGACGAATTTATCGAGCCGCTCCCGTCCGGTGTCATAATCATCGTACCGAACGAACTGGTATGGATTATTTTGGGTTGAATCATACGCTTTTTGCCACTGTATCAACGAGTTTCTTTTGGGAATTTAGCGCGTTTATTGGGAGACGTGAGAAATTCATTTCGGGGAGATTTTTGTGTCGTATGTTGAGTTGTGTGCGAGATATTAAACGTTGGAAAGTTGAGTAAAATAGATCGATCGATAGCATAATTTTGCTCTCAGTATTTCTGGATAGTTGAGAAAGATTAAAATGCTCTTGGGGTCGTTTTAAAGGAGAAAGAATGCTCTTCCCAGATATTTACAAAAGATATTAAACATAATTTGTTTGGTGGAAGAAATGGGAGGAAGTTTTATAATTTGATTAAAAATTTTAGAGTCCAAGGTCATTATAGAGAAATTTATAAAAAAATTTGTCTTCCATCTTATTCACGCTTTGAAACCATTTAAATTACGTATAAAAATTTTCGCGTTCCGCCATAGCTACAGAAGATAATGCAGTGGCCTGTTTTGCGTATATAATGCTCTAAAAATGTAACGAAAATGCAATGAAAATTTACTTAAAATGCAACGAAAATCCACTGCTCATTTAAATTTAGATACCAAAGGGTACAGATTCCATTAAAAACATTCAAGGTCCCTTTAATATACCATAAACAAATTGATTATCAATAAAAACCGTTTCTGTATCATGCATTCCCTTTAATACCCTGTAATTTCTGTATAAAACACTTTTCTCCAGAACGCATACTTTGAAACTTACGTGAATCACCCTATACAAGCTAAATACCACATGCACTACCGGCCAAAAGTTTCGAATCACCTGCTAAATTGAATCCGCTGCTAATTTTTTATAGATTTGAAATTGATGTTGCGGAGACCGATAGTTTTCTACCTTATTTCGATTGATTTGAACGAGGAAAAGTTGGTTAAAATATTCTTAAAATTGCTAACTTTATTCTGGAAATTTTTCTATAACTTGTAATGCACAGTGATTCCAAACATTTGGCCGGTAGTGTATATCGTATGTGTGTACACCGAGTGCTTTCGATAGTTAAAACAATTTAAAACAAAAAATAGAGTTTTCAAACCTAAGTTTGTACGACCTTTTTTTTAAAAATACCGTGTCAAAGTTTGGCCACCAATTTCTGAACCACCCTGTACGTGCATATACATTTCAGATGTATTAAATGATACATCTATACACGTAAACCCTAATGTATATACATTTCGACCTTACCTGCTTATTTATAGCCGGCCCGCGAAAATATAATTACCGTTCATTAACGCCAGGACGAGATTACGCTGCGGGTGTTACGTCGGCTGCGTAAAAGCGGCGCACACGTGCTAACGCGAGAGGCACGTGACATTAAACTCGTTTCGCTCGGGACTATTAATAATACCGGCCGGTTGTATAATAGAACTTATTATTGCTCGTCGTCGACGTAGTAATAGTGTGGAAGCGGTTACGTTGCCGCGAGGATGTAACGGTTTTTGCATAATTTTCCAGCCAGCGCCGCCGTCGCGGTATTGTTCCTTTGCCATCCCGCGCGTCTAAATATTTTTGTTACGCACACTGGACGTACGGATTACAGTGTGTTCGCTCTTTTCGCGCCAGAAGATGCATCAACCAAGTTTTTCTCCAGGCAGTTCTTTTTCCATGAATTATCGTAATTATTGTTTTCTCAGGTTTGGTTTTTAACCCTTTCGCTGTTCACTAAAATAACAAAAAGCGGCGAAAAAAATGTTCGCCTTTTTTTATAATCAGTATTGCATCTATTTATGATAAAAATACGAAGAAACCATATTTCACCTGTGCTTCGCTGTTATTCCTAGAGATATTCTAATAATTAAAGCGTGGTAAATTTTGAAGCACAGTATGCATAGTCCAACGCTGTATTCTTCACAGTAATACCGCGTATCTCTCCTTATTCGTTTTCCTTCGTTTTCATTTTTTTTTCCTTTTCGTTTCCAACGACGCGACGGATAGATTATACAAAGCGGATCCCGCTGTGCCCGTACGACGTACTGTTATGCCGCGGCAAAGAGAGGAGTCTCGAAGAACGTTTCTTCGTGTGTAAAAATAGTTTTATTAATATAATACAGGAATCGCGTACAGAGGACGTTTGCACTGTGTAGAGGAGTCTCGAAGAACGTTTCTTCGTGTGTAAAAGTAGTTTTATTAATATAATACAGGAATCGCGTACAGAGGACGTTTGCACTGTGACGTGCGCGGGACGAGGTGAAACCAACTATTGCTCGAAATCTGTGGGGACGCTGTCCTTTAACCCTTCGCTTTTCCTGGAGTTTGTACCCTTATGAGTAAGCTCGAGCTACGAACCGCCAAAAGGATCCTCCTGGTGCGTCAGGATAGTGACTAATTCTAAGCGGTGTCACTATCCTAACAGTACGGACTAAACAGCGAAAGGGTTAATGTAGTTGTACTTCTTGCGTGTGAAAAAGGTGTAGTGGGAAAATGAAACGGAATTTTACGTTTGGTCTTCTAAGTATTGAATTTTTATCAGTTTATCACTTTTCTGGAAAGTATTACAGTATGTTTGTTTTTGATTCACTTCGTTTCTTTGGAATCACAGGTTGTCTCTTTTTCCCATATAAAGGTTGGTTCAAAATTGTTGCAAAAAATTTGGATTTTTTGGAAGATCATTTAGAAAGCATCTTCGTATTAGTGGCATGTTTCTTATTGATACACTTACTTTCTTTGGAATCACAGGTTGTCTCTTTTTCTTATAAGGGTTGATTCAAAATTGTTGCAAAAAAATTTATCTTCTGAAAGCAACAGTTTAGTAAATTGATATTTTTCGAACGTTTAAAAAATTTTGAAGACTTCAGAGAACACACTGTATCTAATTTTCTACATCATTACGCAAATGGACTTGCTTTTATATTATATTTTTGTATTGTTTGTAAATTAAGCTTAATTCGTTCTAATTGCATCCATGAATTTTCGAGTTATTTGTCCATTTTACACGTTACATTTACTCATAAAAGCACTAAATTCTGTCTCATGAATGTTAATACACTATTCAACATTATTGCAGCATTATTCATACATCCTTTCGCTATTGTTTCCACATTTTCCGTGTTCTCTTTGCATCATTTACGAAGCACAATTAACAGGTTCAGCGTATAGGATAAACCTTGAATATAATAGATTCATGGCTTATGTGGAACCGGCAGTTGAACGCATTTCCGACGACGCACGCGTACCACCGGAAGTCGTTGTTATTTATCGTTACATTTTGCCCGGTTCTTCGTTTCCGACCACCTTTCATCGAGCGTACTCGTAGAAAAGAAGATCGATATACGGTTTTCTTCCATTTAGCATTCTGCGCAAAATATTCTTCACTTCTCCGAACCATTCTCGTGTGAATAATATGAAATATCGTTTTTAAGTTCAATGTGAAATATTAAATAAGAAATACAATTTAAGTTTTTTTTTTCTCCCTTTACAACGAGGCTTTTAATTTGCAAAATTTCAGTTTATAAATATTTCGAGTATTTTCAGCTTCGATGGATGAATCGCGAAAGCGTTTAAAGATGAAGCTAACTTAATTGCATATGAGCTTCTGTGTTCGTTAGTAATTTAAATTCAAAGATAATATCGATTCTCATATATTGTACTTTGTAAACAGGATGAATTTTGTTTTATATTACTATTTCGATAAAATTAGATTCGTCGTTTGCATTATTCATCTTGTTAGTTGGCAGGATGCGCGTTATTAGTGTTATGCAATCAATACCTAAGGGAAAATGGAATTCTTTTTTACACTGACGAAAAATAGAAAAAGAAGAAAAATCGATTTTTCATACTCAATTCGAGAAAATCTAATTAGAATCTTAATTTGAGATAAATGTAAAGTCTTGACACTCACGAGTTAACTTGTCCAAAAAAGTAGCCTTTTTAAAAATTTACTGCAACTATGATTTACAAAAAACACAATAGTAATAATAAAATGAAATACAAAAATTTCCAACTAGAAATATCTAGAGAATAGGTAACGCATAATACATTTACCGAAAAGTATCCGGTTCGCAAAATCTTAACGCTCGCAAACCAAACCTAACCTCAAAATTGCCTATTTCGCGAAGTCGAAACGTACGTGAACGTGTGCGTGTGTGGTCGTCTGTAAGCATGTTGCGCAAAACCAAACCTAACCTCAAAATTGCCTATTTCGCGAAGTCGAAACGTACGTGAACGTGTGCGTGTGGTCGTCTGTAAGCATGTTGCGCAAGTGTCGCAACTGCTGGACGAAATCCTTGTGCGCCATCGAGCACGAATACATGGTGCAGGGGCGAAACAATAAATGAGTAATGCTCTGTTTCGATTGAATAACGAGGGTCGACAAGCATTGGGCCGGGGTCTGTGTGTTGTGGGGTTTGAACGATTCTTCCCTTCCGTCGATGCTTCTCTCCAACCCTCCAACGCTCGTACTTTATTGCGTCGGTAGTATTACGTGTACGATGTCGATGATTTTCGGGGAAGCAATCTTTCCTCTCCTCTCTCTCTTTCCTTTTTCTTTTTCTTTTCTTTTCTGGCTCGATTTTTACGAGCACGTATCATTATGCATGCGACGACGAGCAAAAACCGCCTATCGATTGCACGCCACCGGTGTGTACGCCGGGTCTCTCTCTCTCTACAGCTCCTGTTACGTTAGAACAGCGTTGTCGATACATGCGCACCAATAAATATCACGTTACAGCTGTCAAAACAAGCATGCGTGGGTCGTGAAGCGTTTCGCCGCGATTAACACCCACGATATTTGCGACTGACTCGAAGCGATCGAGGCGTATGTCGAAGCGGAATGATGTGATTTTTCTAGTAATTATGGGAGTGAGTTTTTTTTTTGGAATATTTTCGTGGTATGTTAGGTTGGGAAAGCAGATGGAGCTGTAAACGCACGCATGGCGGATGCGGGTACAAATATGACCCAATATTAAAATTTCTTTCGTGCGAAAGTAAATTTACATTTTTTTCCTATTTTGCTATACGTTATATTGTTTAAAATTATAGAAATATATTACGATTAAAATGACAAACATATTTATAAAATAAGGAGAGGAGAGTCGTGATTGTTTCGAATGTCAGCTGAAACGAGAGATTTAAACGCTGGGTCAACGATGACCCTGTATCCGCCGTCTGAAGGTTAATTGAAATTTTAGGGAATTTGCATAATTATATACAGCTCGGTATAAAATTAGCACTCAGAATACTTCCGTGAAGGTATGAGAAATATCTTCCCTTGGTAATTTAGTTGTTGAATATAATTCACGTGAATTACGTGTCGCAGGAATTTCAAGAATTGGTTACGTATAAGGATTTGAGGAAATTGAGGTTAGGTTACTACATCCTTGTCTAAATGCATAAACAATTGTAATTACCGTATTACGTATTGAGATTTTGTTTGTAAACTTTCGAAAAAAAAAAAAAGAAAGATACTATTGTTACATATGAATCTTTCACGGAACCAAAGCGCGCAGTGTTTGGACTGATGCACCCTTCAGGAAGGGTTGAGTCACACCAAATGGTCGCATTCTTGTTCGTGGAATCTAGTTCACTCCACCACTTACTTTACCGGTTTTTGGGGCTAAATAAAAAATCTTGAGCTCCACGCACACTACAAATCATGCTTCCCGCCTACTGAACATTCCTAGCAGAGGGGACACTCTTTGTGAACCGCGTACTCTTTGTACAATATAATTAGTTTCTGCAGACTCCGCACACATACACACGCCATCTTAATTTTCTGCGAGGTAATGGAATAAAACTTCCGCGAGAAGAGTGTTTGTTAAATTAACATTGCCGGTATGAATCTTTCCTTTGAATTTCTTCAGCAGTATACAAGATAAATTCTACGAAAAGTACAGTTGGCGACGATCGGAAAATTAACCGAGGAAATGGAAGAATTTCCATTTGTGCTCCACTCCACGATCTCCTCGAGCGAAACAGAGACCAACGGGGGAAGTGCAACACAGCACAGCCGTTTAATTTCTGAAAGTAAAAATTCTGATTCCCCGGTATATCCTCTCTCGTGCTGCCGATTGAAAGGAAGATGGATCGGTGAATGCTACATTCCCGGTATTATTCGAGGTGTGTGCGTCAGTTCCATCAGTTTTTGATCACGAGCTGTGTGTGCGTTATACTCTGCGCGCGAAACAGAGTGAGCGAAAGAAAAAATCTATAGGCGGTCGCTGCTTGTCATCCGCGTACTCGGGTCTCCAGTCGAACGAACAATAGATTCTTCTGTGCGTATACACGCGTGCGTTGCGAAGGGGGGTTTTTCGGTGCACGTTTTGCTCCCGTACTACACACAGGTCCGCCCCTTTTTGCTCCCGTGGACAAGTGTACGTATTACGGCGTGCACGTGAGCATCGGTGTTTCTCTAACAGAGAAGTATATACACTCGAGAGCGGACGAAGGAAGGAGAAGACAGGCACACCCACCCACTGTGTTCCCGCTTTTTTTTCTTTTTTTTTTTTGGTTATTTTCTCTCTTGTTACGAGTGTCGTGTCGGACGGACGTGTGCATTGTCCGTGCGCTTTCTGGCTGAAACTTTTAAACAGCCAACTACGGAGAGGAGCAATTAGAGCTATCCGCGGAATCCCACAAGATGTGTAATACCGACGGTAATTGGCGTGATACGTGTGGTGGTTTACTCGTTACGTGAATCGAGAGATTATCGTGTTCCCGCTGGAATATCGAATTGTGGGCGAATTGAGGTGAAGATTGTGCGGATTGAAATACTTTGAATTCCCATTTTAGTCGGTCTTTAAGGATTGCAGTGAATCTGCTTAGCAAACTTAGACACATCGACAAGGAAAGTGAATGGATATGTACGAGAGGGATGCTGCTTGGGTGAATCAGTCAGTACAGAAAATTTCAATTTTCTAATTTTTTGTCTTATCTTTATGAAAATAGCGCCAATGAATCGTTGAAGTTCTCCCGATGAAAATGAGTCCAAACACGGCATGAAACCGACTACTCTTAATAGTAATTAGTTTTAAACGCACCCTTAAAAATGTAGGATATTTAAATCGATGATTGGTAAAACTAGTCTTTGGATTCGTTTTCATCGAGAGAATCTCGACAATTCATTGGTATTATTCTCACAAAGATAAGATGGAAATTAGAGCAATTGAAATTTTTAACATTGGCTGATTCACAGACGTATATCTTTCAAGTACCGTGTCTCAATCGTCACTACTTGACGCATTATGTCTATCCCGCTTACTATGGTTTTATCTATCGGTTTTTGTCTCGTCGATGGCATTGATATTCCTCGATTGTTTTTCACTGCAGAGTCTATCTCACGTTCTGTGATTGCCACGCAACACTTTTCAAACAATACCGATGCAGTCGGTATGTCGATGCAATCTTTAAAGTTTCCTGTTCTTTTATTATCGACAGCTGATTGAAAGCCATTTGTCTAAACCGTTTATCCGTACCGCAACTTCCTCTCAAACGGCGACAGCGTGTGACCGAAGAGTGGTAGGGATGGCTGGCCCCGCCCACTTACCGCTGATTGGGTGGGGCGATGACGTCAGCGGCCTCATCTTCGCTTTGCCGATCTGTACCTCGTTCTTTAATCATTCGTAATTCTAGGTTCATTTCCGCGGAACACAAGTGATGTACGAGTAATATTTCTTTATTTCTTCGTTATATGGGACCTCCAAAAAAAAGGAAATCGACGAGGAAAAATAGAGAGGGCGTTATTGGCGTAGTGTGCAAAGTCTCTGTTTGCCAGCCGGAGGTCGCGGGTTCGACTCCCGTTGGCTTATTTCGTTCAATTTTTCAAAATTTGAACACTGAGCAAGTCTATAAGCTAGTCGAGATAGAAAGGTAAAATTTGACACCGGTTTTGTTCTATCGAGATTCTCGACAAATTCTGCGAGTTTGAGACAAAATCGGCGAAGTTCGATTGTGCAATTCTCGTGCGTTTTCACGTGAAATGGCTCGATACGTGCTCGATTGTGGAACGGTAAAGACGCACGGGGGCAGTTGCGTTCACGTTCAGACAGGGGTAGAGAAAGAAGGGTAACTCGGTCCGCCGTTCCCTTCCTTGTCGTGTGTGCTCAGACCTCTCGGCAGCAACCCTTCCTTCCAAAGCTGACAGTTTGAAAAAAGAGGCGTGGAAGGGCTGCTGGTGGATATTGCAAGTTGCCAGATGCCCGAGTAGTAGAACGGCGGCGTCGATCGAACCCTAACCGATTAACGACTCTCCCTTCCGCTTTTCCTTTTATTTGTCCCTTGCACAGTAGTAAAGTACGCGTGCACAGGCTAGAGAACATCCGTATGTCGAGAGAATATTACGTCGAGAATTTCTACCCATCGCTTTTTAAAAATTTTTTTTTAATAACTTTTGCTGTTATCAAGATTACGTTCCCATCATTGTATTCAAAGTTTATCGTCTAGGTTCACATGACGTGCTGTTGATATATAACAAAAATTGGGTCTTTCTTGACCCGAAGACTAAGTTATCAAGATTACGTTCCCATCATTGTATTCAAAGTTTATCGTCTAGGTTCACATGACGTGCTGCTGATATATAACAAAAATTATTGTATTGTCGAACGGAAGAACACACTAGGGTTAAACGAAGACGTGCAGGAAGTAACTGTGCGTTATTTATTTAAATGATCTCGAGATGTCTTCAATGAGTTCGCTACTTGACTACGTGGGAACGAGATCTGGTAGCTTCTTGTTTTGTCGCGTGTGTACTAGGTTCTACTGGAGGCGGTCTATGGTTGAGGATCTGCCTTGATCCTTTGCTAGATATACAGGGTGTCCTAGTTTCTTTCCGATGAAACTTTGTCGGAAAAAAAATGTGAAAAACGGTAATCTTATAGAACCTAATATGGAATTTAATATTTTGACCAACTTCGCAATTACGGCGAATACTGAAAATATTTGTGTCCTAGAAAATACACTTCTTCTATTAATTCTTCGTCATTTAAAATTTTATTCAATTATTACGAGGACCTCTGAAGAATATTGAGTAATATACTTTCGGAACGTTGAAGTACATCATTACTCGTTTTTGTTATTTATTGAATGTTATCTGAATTTAGCACAGCATGATAAAGTTTGAGTTAATTTGTACAGAGAATTAAAAGTGGAAACGACCTATTTCGGACGTAAATAAATCGGCTAATTAAATTAGGAAACTGAGAAATAGTCGAAATTGTCAATCAAAGTTGGGTATTTTCTTTTTCGATTTGTTCAAATTTATGATAAAGTGGAAAGCAGGTCAGATAATTTGGATCTAGAAATTAAATATTAAGATTACGTACCGTTTTAGAAATTGTTATTCAAAATTTATGCATGATTATCGTGATATAGAAATCATAGTCGTAATGTTATCCTTGAAAAAATTTATTATACGCAACTTTCACACAGTGGAATGTTCCTTTCAGTCACATAATCCCGTGTTGTAACAGCATGTGTTTGTTACATTACATAGAACACACCTTTTAACTAGAACAATTCCAACAATATCACAAGTATTCTTGCATAATGTCATACTTTAATCAATAAAAATGGATATTGCACTGTTTAAAAAAAAAAACCTTTTATAATATTCAAATCCTTTTTTATTCATTTTTAATTTAAGAATTTTGAAAATTAACTTTAGTCCTTCTACATAGATTTGTTTCTTTTTTTTTTTTTTTAAACAGTTTAAACAGTATTTCAACAAATACAATTATACGAATGAACATATTCGTTTTTGACAACTGTATATATGGAAACTTAATTAGTGTTTCTAATATTATATCTACTCTTTAGACATCTTCCTGCTTCGTACTTGTTACGCAACGGAGAAAGTGATAAATGACAAATGAATTTATGCGTGGAAGTCCTTAAATTACAAGGTTTATTCCTGCAACTCGAAGATGTAATAAATCAAACGGAGATTATTCTCAAGTTAGAACATTTAGCAAGATTAAATCCATTACAACCGAATTTTTGCTATCTTTTGTTTAAGGTGAAAGTTTGGTTCACGTTTGAAATGCTACAAATGGCTGTAAAAATTGTGAAACGCACGAAAATAATTGCCGTAATAAATTGCAGGACCTTTTTTTTTTTAACTATCGTTCATCCGAAATTAACGTCAATTAATACCAATGCTGGCGGTACCATTGAAACTGTACAATTTACCCGTACCATTCTATATATACCTCGCGTATCGGCTAATGGAAACCTCGAATAACAGGAACTCTGCTAATTAAAAAAACTCGAACCTCGGTTAACCAAGGTCCCAGCATGCTTCCGTTTGAATAGGTGCTCACTCGTTTTGCAACCAAATGGTAATTACACGTTTCGCGTACAAATTACGGTAAAATTAATAAATGACTCTCTGTCAACAAGCTCTATTCAAAATCACCACTGCTAGTTAGGGAAATATAATTGCTGCAAGTGTAGGAATATTGGGTTGCAGACAGGTATTCAATATCGTTGTTGTAACAACAACGAATATATTTAAAACTCGAGATTCAATAGTAATAACAATGTCTCTGCTCTATTTCTATTACTTTAACAAAGCTTCCTTTATTTTTTTATATTCTTTTATTATAGCGCAGTGAAGTCATGAAAAATATTGCTAAAAGTCACGTAATAGCGTTAAAAGTTTAGGATCTTGTGGGGTCGGGTTATTAGCTGTTGTGGGCAACATGATGCCCGGCGGGCTGCGTACTAGCCCTATAGGGCTCCTTGCGGCCCGACGGGCCGCGTGTTGGACACACCTGCTTTAACACTTTACTTTCAATTCTCTTCGTAACTTTCGCTCTCTGACTCTTTTTCTGTGCTTTCTTTCCTCGATTACCTCTGTCATCAGCCTCCGACTGATAATGTGTCATCAGTGTGTCTCGCGAACTCTAATGAAGTAAGCTGTAACTCTTACGAAACGTAGGAATGCTCTTTCCATAAGAACAAAGTCTACACCCAAAAGCCTCAATAATAATAATTATACTCCAGGCCGTGAAAGCCTTAAATCTTCGACTCGTTTGAATATTCATACTTCTAACCTATCATTCCCACAATAGCAGCTCATTTCGACAACTGTTCTCCTCTAATCGGAGCAGCAAAGTAGTCAAACTAGTGGAAAGTTGCTCGATCGATCCTGTAAGCATGTTCCTCGGTCTCTTTAGCGGAAGATGAAGACCTAATCTAACCTTAAACGCAAGAACGACACGGTGACCTTGTCAGCTGATCCGTTTTCAATGTCACCGAGATTATACTGTTTGACGGTTGTTTGATGGCGTGCAATTATGCAACACACTGAGTCACGGATCTGTGTGTCGCATAGGCAGGTCTCAATTAAAATAATTATCACGGCACTCGATCCGTGAAATACTTACAATATGTACACAGTAAGAATTACGAGCTGCTGCAAAAGGACTCTCTGAAGAATTGCGACGTGTATGATTCTCAAGCATGATTATGCCGTGCTATACTGTTCTGCCGATCTTGAAGTGACATGAGAACGCTTTTTGCGAGTGCGCCTTGAGCAGCAGTACTTTTGTCGAATTGCTTCCAATAACCGAGATTACTTGGTTGGACGGAAGAGAGGGCCTTGTTCGGTGTACGTCAGGACAAAGAGAGGCTGAAACGAGCGACATTCTTTCAGACTACCCACTCGAGCGCTTTTTAACGAAGCCTTTCGAGGAAGAACAAATATTACGCCGGCTAATGGCACTCCGTGTAACGTTTACCGATCCCGCTCCTATCGGTAATTGCATTTTACTTTTACGCAACGAACGTTAAACCGGCCGCTACTTGAGGACCACTTCCGGTCCGGTGAAACACAGGATGGGGACACTTTTTGGTACTAGAAAGTGTGTCTTTAGAGTGAAATTTCCAAGTCTTTTATACGTAATTTCAAAATTATTTTAATTCTTATAAATATCTTGATACGATAATTTTCAGTCTTTCCTTCGTGCGTTTTTCATCCCCATTTTCTTGGTCTACCTTTGCCCCTTTCGAATACCGTTACTTTCGATTTCTCAGGGCTTTGCGTTAGCTTTTTTCTTGTTACGTATCTCTGGAATCTCCTTATCATATCCTTCAGTTCTATTTCACTTCTCGCCAGCTGCCCCGCATCATATATAATTGTCCAGGATTTCTCTTTCCTCTCCAATACTCCCCCAGATTGTCCCCTCTTCATTTTGTCCTCCAAGTTCATCATATACACAGGATGGTCTTACCTAACGTGACAATTATTTTCATTATTAGTGGACCGATAAAAACTTCTTTTGTCACAGGTGATACAATTTCGAAAAATCTTCAAAGTGACAACCTTAAATTTTTTCTATCTCTTTTTAAACTAAATTTTCAAGGCCACGTCCAATTTTTCGAAGATCCTTTGGAACCGTATCCTCCGTGACCGAAAAATGTTTGCAGCGGTTTTTTTTTGCTTAAGCAGTAATTCTTTTTTCGTTTGAAGTTTCTAAGGAGTGTTAAGATGCTAGAATTCTAGACAATCTTCTACATTTTCATTGTTTCATTAAGCAGCGTTTGAAAACTTTTGCCACGAAAAATGCCTTCTTCGAAAGAGGAGCCGAAATAAAGAAAATTGAGGGAGCTGCTTTCGACAGAAATCAGTCACAAAAGAATTATTTAACCTGACTTCACATTCTATATGCGCACAAGTACAATGCTCCTGAAACATGTGCGTTTATCGAACGTACGTTCCACGCTGAGTTATTTCTGTGTGCACCCGCTTTCAGAGATCGATCAGAATTGTTATCGACTCTTTTCCTCGTCGATGCGTGCGTATTCCACAGACGCCTGGCCTTTGCGCGAATTTGTCCTCCTCGCTATTGAACGCCGTTCTATTTACCGTTTTTTCACGCGAATGATGTCGTCAAAAATTTTTTTCGAAAACCCTCTCTTGCTTTTCGACGGTGTTATTGATGCTTCAGGGAGAAATGAAAGAGTATCGTTTTTGGTAGCTGAAAATGCATTTCCATTTTTTGCAAAAGGAAGAAAGTCGACCAATTCTCCTATAGTACTCAGAAAAATTCTTTTTAGCGAAGTAATAACTTGGAAATTCAAAAAAATTTGAAACTTTGCAGAAATATAGTTTAATTGACGCTAATAACGAAATCGTTTCTTGTTTCGGCAATGAAACGGTCCTAGCGGTGAAAACACGACTTTAAGGAAATTGTGAGTTTTCATATTATCGTAAATATTTAGAAAACCATACAAGATATGGAGGAAAAGTTAAATTCAGTAATATAGTTATTTACCGGGTTTCATAATATGAATGTCATTTTTAATTGTAACAATGAAGTATCGAATGATTGATATCGTTTTGTTAATTAGTTTTTTATTTTTGTGTTTCAGGTAAGTGGTTCTACATATGATGTGTCAAAGCACAAGTTAAGCTGAATTAGCCTGCCGAATGAGTGAGTAGAATATGTAAGCTATTTTAGAGTTCTTATTCATTTCTTGAAAAATTATGGACTGTTATTTTGTCGTCGTTTATAAACGAAGAAATGATTAAAACTTTATAATAAAATACATTGTTCGAATTTAAACGATTCGTAGACTGCATAAGGGAGAAAATAGTTTCTTTCAAGTTAGTCATAAATTATTTATGGACCTACAGAAACTTTTAAAAGTTTCATTCAGAAACTTCAATATCGCAAGATTTTAATGATTTTATTTTCCATGAAAATGAAAAAAGCATATTATAGAAGAAGTGAAATAATTTATCTTTTAAGTACCCTATTTGACACAAAAAAGTTACAAACTTCTCAGTATAAATATGAATTAAACGAAAAAAAAAACATATTTTTTACTTACAATTACTATTAATCACCGCACACGGTAAAATTAGAAATTCAATACGAACATGGTACTCCAACAAGAAGTACAAAAAAAGAAGAGAAAACATAAAATGTCCTCATTTCGAAATGCAAACATGTCGCTGAGAAAAGCGTTGCCTATTTTTTCCCAATAGAAAAAAAAAAGATGGGCCGGCTCGATCTGGGCCATCCTGCAGACAGATCAATAAGGAGAGCACACACAGTTTCCGTCGCGCGGGCAAAGTTGCCCAACTCTCACACGACTGCCCGCGAGATCTTGCATTTAACGGTACGAGACGTGCGCGCGCATGCGTCTCTGTGGTTATATAGGTTCTGGGATCGAGAATAAAAATATCGGGCGCAATTCCTGCTCGTCCGCTTGTGCCGTGGTTGCAGTAGTACGCAAAACACGCTGTAGGTTTCTGAACTCGTGCCACTATGCAATGTAGCAATGGACGCTTGTGTGTCGTTATACGCTGCGCAGTCGATACGTCGCGCGCGCGTTTCGCAAGGAGGAAACGCTCTGACAGTTACACAATCAAGATTCAGCGTGTGGCGTCGAGAAAGAGGTGGGTGGTGTAGTGGGTAACAGTAGGCGGGAACGGGGCAACGGATTTCCCTCCAAAGTCAATTCGCTATTCCATTCAGAGCACTCTGTTCTTGCCTCCCCCTCCACCCTCCTCTTTCTCTGCTTGTTCGTTCCCTTTCTCTTTCTCTATCGTTGCTTTCTTTGCATTGGCAATATTCCCTCGCCTGTACGACGTTTGCTCACCCTTTCTCCACCGCAACACTATCTGTGACCGTCTGCAAGCCTCGAATGCAACGGTACACGGCTGGCCATGAGATGTATATAGACGATGATGGCGTGTCGTACCGGGGCTCGTTCGGCCGCACGTTCATTACGAACTCGCTAGAATAATTTCGCGCTTGTCTACGACGTGGTTTGGCCGCTGGCGGCGCTCGAAACGCCGCGTAAATTTGCCAAAGTGCGTTTACCCGCTTGCTAACATCGCATCCGCTCCGTTGCTATACATCGCGATTAATGAATGGGAGGGCGCGTGTGTGTGCGCGAAAGAACGCGCATGCGCGCGCGCGCCAGCGACAGAGATTCTTTCTTCAAAGAGCGCTTTCAACGGAGAGAGAGTTATTCAGGTATCTTTGATACGCGAACGGTAATTATATCGCGTTGGCCGACGTGATTTTCTCGTTTTCATTTTGCTTTTCGTTTACTCTCGTTCGTTTCACTGGTTTGGCTCTCAGGCCAGTTTCGTTTGGGTAGAGGCTCTTTTTACACGTTGCAATAGAATGTTTTTATGGGAGATTGAGTTGGTGAGGTAAATGTGATGTTTTGGATTCATATTTTTTATAAATATCGTTGGAATATTGTACGTGTATAAATGTGTGATAATATGTGAAATATGTAACGAGGTTTTTTCGAAATAGGTTATATATCTTGTAGGTTATGTCTATATTATTGAATTTTTTTTGGAAATATTTATGAAGGAGACTATAATTTATGCAGAAAGAATAATGATTTAATGGAAAATGCTAATACTAGGACGAGAAAGGATCGTTCAAAAGGATTTCAAATATTATGGAAATACCTGCGTACATAGAAATTTAATTAAATGTAATGCATGCGAATGCAGAAGTACGCTCTAATTAATTTCACTCTTTTCATTAAAATATACTTCTTTTTGCAATAATTGATTTTTATAAGAAATAACGTATATCATTGTATATATATGTAAAAAACTTTATTCTCTTGTTTCGACTTATTTTTCACATAGAATCATCACCCTCTTTCCGGTTCTACTACTATTCCTGTATAAGCATCAAAACGGCGGGATACTTTTTGCGTTAAGCTACTGTAAATTAATCTCTGCAGCCTCTATTTCCGAAAGAAAAGCAGAACCACTGTTTCCTAATCGATCGCCGCTGCGATGTCTCGACCGAGCAGTTGTAAAATTCTCGACAGAGCGCTTCAGGTAGGGCTTCATTGTCACGTATGCATGACAGAGCACATATGGCAGTGAAACAATGCGCTGTGGAAGCTTATTGCGCCACGATATCAGATGGCATCGCGGGAATTTATTCTTTGTGCGGCATTATGTTCTCTTCGTTCTCTCTTTCTCTCTCTACCATTTACACGCGCGAAATTACAATCTAACGCAGCAACGCGTCTTGCTCGGCGCGCTGATCTTGCTAGGAAGTAACTTTTCAATGGAAATTGCATGGGTCGCACTGGTTGGTGCACCTCTCGCCTTATAATACGCCGGAAAAGCGATAGCGAGGGAATAAAATGCCGCTTAATTTTCATTTAACGCAATCTTTTTTTTTTTTTTTTGCTTAACTGATAGCCACTTAACAGTTGTGTGCAATCTTTCGAAATTGATTCGCGGGAACATGTAATTTAGCTGTTCATCTGGGTTAATTGTTTGTTTTTTCAAAGGAAGGAAGTGAAATGAGAGGGTCTTGTTGATTTGATCTTAGTTGTGGAATATTAGTGTACTTTTATTTTAAATTAGACGTTAATTAAACGTGGAATTTCATCTAAGAGTTATTTCTTAAGTTTTCTTAAGGGAGTATTCTAGGCTAGAGTGTTATTCTTTAAGTCTGTTTTGAATTTTTTTTTAGAAAGAAACCGTAAGGCTTCAGTATCGATTTTTCGTGTACATATTTATTCATGTTTCATGAATTTTCATGAATTCGGGCAAATCCTTCCGCAGACATAATTTCGAAAAATTAAACTTTCAGAAAATGCAAAGAAAATCGACTTTTTGAGAAGTCTAGACTAGAATACCCCCTTAAGCTGTTAACTGGAGAAGGCGAGACAATTTATCATTAGAATAATCAATACTTAGAGCACAATGGTTTATGTATTGAGAGATTTTTAATTATACTGTTACGTCTGTACGAATACTAATACTCACAGGAACATTAGAACCGGATCATTTACCCAAATCACTTTATGTACCTGTTCCTCGTGCATCGAC